>NC_056745.1:70625957-70735957 GCF_019279795.1 Protopterus annectens
TGTGCCTGTTCTTTGAATAAACCCTAGGAATTCAACTGGGCTAGCTTGAAGATTAGACATAAAATATAAACCAGTGTTCTACAATGCAGTTGCATATCAGTTCCGTAAGCAGTAAAACAACAGAAGCCTAGTTACAAATCATTTACCAGGCCTACCTTTCTCTCACATTATGTTGGGAATATGGGGAAAAGGGTCAGCATTAATTCAACATCAGTGTAAGCAAAAAAGAAAAAAAAAGGAAAAAAAACATTAAGCAAACTTAAATGCATGGCAGAAATTTGGACACATGCGGACACAGCACTTTATGTTCCCTATCAGTTGATGATACTGTACACATCGTAACTTTAACTTAGGATCACTTTCCTGTATTTATTTGCTTGCCTGTTTATTTATTTATTTATGTATATTTCTGTTCCTGTGAGTGGGCTTCTCCCACTATGTAAGAGACTGTTCAGAGCAGAAGTTCAAGGAGAAAATCTTGAAAGCACACTCACTTAAAAAGCAATTATGGATAAGAATAATGCAAGTTATATGAAAGTAAAACATAAATGTTTACTATAAAATACTAAAGGACATTATTTATCCCAGTGTGTATGTATGAAGATCGTCAAATTCATCATGCTGTTAGTAAATTTTAACTAATGTACCAGTACGTCTCAGTATAGCCAAATGTGAACAAAGCTTTGCCAGTCCAGTGAAAAGACCAGGCAGAAAAATAGAAACAGCTGGAAAGTGAGCCAGACGTCTAAAGTAATGAGCAGTTAAATAAAATGTTAGCAGAATAATGTGATGCAGTGTGAGCTGTTCTACTGTAGCAAGAGAAATGTGGCTCATAGGTTCATAGGTTCATAGGTAGGTACTAGGCTATCGGCCCAAGGGCCTACGTAAGCCTAGCCAACAAGGTTCCCTGCTTACGCCACCCAAGAAAGTTATTTTCCTGTGCCCCTGTCAAGCAGAGACACAGAAGTGATCCCCGGGGTGTATTTCCTATTTCCCATCCACTCATCAAGATTTTTCTTGAAGAGTGCTAATGAAGAACTTTGGTTGACATAGATGGGTAGCCTGTTCCAGAGTATGGGAAGTCTCTGGGACAGGAATCTATCCCTCCAGCATGTCCTGTTTATTGTGGTGACAAGGTTTAGGTCCCTAGAGCATGTAGCTCGGAGGGATTGGGATTTCTTTAGGTGTAGCATGTCCAACAGCTCTGGGTTTGACATAGCTTTATATGTTAGGCAGAGATCACCTTGGAGTAGGCGATATGCTATGGAGTAAAGCTGGAGGTTTTTGAGACGGCCAGTGTAGAGCATTTGTTTGAGGCCAGTAATCCTCTTTGTGAGGTACTTCTGTGGCCTTTCCAGCTGCTGCAGATGTCTTGTGAGGTACATTCCAAAAGGGGTGTTGTACTCTATAATGGGTCTAATGAGTGTCGAGTAGAGGGGAACAATGGCCTCTTTTTTCCTGGATGAGAACCCTTTTATGATGAGGTGTGCCATGTAGAAGGACTTTCTGACTACTGTGGTGATGTGACTATCAAAGGAGAGACTACTGTCCACCTGAGTCCCAAGGTCTCTTATCACACATTCGGTGTTAAGTAGATTGGAGAATCTGCTAAGGAATCTAATTATTAATAAGGATTTTAGTAACGTGGACAGTTAAGTAATGCCATAGCTTCATGATGTCTCTTCAGTAGTAGAGCGCTTGTTAAGTTCTTATCCAAACACATCTTTATTTTGTTGCCCATGTAGGTTGCTGGAGAACTTCCATAGTCTAAAGACGTATGCTTAAGAGGTGCCATCATCATATTTAGTAAGTGCTTTATGTACATCTAGTTTTAAACTGTTAGATAATTTAATGGTCCCAGCAGATGTGCAATATTTAAACAACCTCTTCACTGCAGGACATTTACTCTTGAAGAGAGTTGTGTTTGCTAGGAACAGGAGCAGAAGGGTGGTAGGGATATGGCTTTGAAGCCCTAACTATATCAGAAATTTTAAGCTGGAGAAATTATATGTTCTATACTGAAATTTGTTTGACAAGTCTGGAGATGATGTATGTAGATTGAAGTTTTGTCCAGGTCTAGATGGGGATGCTTGTATGGATGACCAATTCAAACAACAGTCTAAATATTAAGACTGTTTGAGTGAGTGGTTAAAGTGTCCATATATATTGCATTTACTTTAGCTCTTAGGTTCCTAGGTAAGCAGTAAGCTGGCTGCCCTTGTGAACCCTTTTAAGCATAGCCAATTTCCCTTTTGATGTTTCAATTAACTTATCCCATTTGGTGTTACAACTGGCTTTACCTATCTCATGGTCCATAATTATATTTTATCTCTAGCTACAATAATTGGGATCATTCCATAGATAATCCAATGGGGGCCATGGACAGGAGAAAGCATTTAAGAGCAGTGCCTGTCCATTAGTCATAGGAGGCAGTCCTGAGGTAAATTTTCTGTTGCCCATCCATACAGCCAAGTTGCCCTTGCATACAGACATGGATGAACTTTGATTTATGTGGATGAGGAGTCTGTTCCAGAGCAGCGATATCCTCTGTGAGATATACCTGTCCCTGAAAACCATCATGTTGATGTTTTAGAAGATGTTTATATCCTTAGACAGAGTATTTCTGATCTTGTTTGACTTGTTGATGTCACCCTTACCACCAGAAAAAAGGCATAGTAAAGGGGCAGATAGTAAGGGCAGCTTAGATGGCCTCTAATTTGATGATTTTTCAGGAGGAAATCAGGATACTGAAAAACATGTTTCTCTCTAGAAGGTACCTTTGTGATTTAATAACTTGTGTTATGATGGCGGTGGGAAGGAAAAGAGAAGAGGGATTTACAAACTCCTTCTTGGGAGTGAGAAAAACAACATGGTGTGTAACAATGGTGAAGAACTTACTAAAGCTTTTACTACAACCTTCAATGCCCATGGTAAGCAAGTTCGTAATATCTTACAACAGAACTGCAATGTTTTTAGGGTCGATGATGTTTTACTTGACATGTTGGAGGAGGACCCAAACTAAATGTTTTTAAGAGGGATAGGAATTTTAAAAATATGGTTGTATCTAATTTTAAGACCTCAAGTTTTAACTTGGGTTTGACAAAAGGCACCTTCAAATGGGGGCTTGCACACAATGTAAATTTGTTTTGGAAGGGGACACGATAATTTTGAATAACAAAGAATGAGTTAACAAGTACACCCATTACAATTATACCTCCAAGTGAATAGTTTATGGTGCTAAATGTCAGGTTTGTGAAGGTTTTTACATTGGGGAGAATGAAAGGAAGTTTAAAAAATGCATTTACGAGCATGCGTGTGACATAGACAAGCAACAAGGTAAAAGTGCAATGCATGGACATATTCGGGAGAATCCTGGGCATTCTTTAAATTTTGTGTTTTAGACTCTACACCTTTAGAACTAAGAGGGGGACCTTGGAAGCATAAATGGGGTGCACTTGAACTCATGTGGCAGCTTTTGACTACTACAGATAAATTCATAGGTTCATAGGTAGGTACTAGGCTATCAGCCCGAGGGCCAAAGCAAGCCTAGCCAACAGTGTATTGACTTTTGCCACCCATGCAGTGTTAAATTCCTGCCCCTCTATTGAGCAGAGCCCCAGACATAATCCCAGGGGTGAATTTCCTATCACCCATCCACTTATCAAGGCTTTTCTTGAAGAGTGCTAATGATGAGCTCTGCTTGATGTAAATGGAAATTTTGTTCCAGAGCATGGGAAGTCTCTGGAACAAGAATCTATCCCTCCAGTATGTCCTGTTTATTGTTGTGGTGAGGTTTAGGTCCCCAGCGCGTGTAGCTTGTGGAGATTGGGATTTCTTTAAGTGGAGCATGTCCATTAATTCTGGGTTTGACATGGCTTTGTATGTTAGACAGAGATCTCCTTGGAGTAAGTGGTATGCGACTGAATAGAGTTGGAGTTTCTTGAGTCAGTCGGCATAGGGCAACTGTTTGAGGCCAGCAATCCTCTTGGTGAGGTACTTTTGAGGCATCGCCAGTTGTTGTAGGTGTCTTGTGAGGTACATCCCAAATGGGGCATTGTATTCAATGAGGGGTGTGATAAGTGATGAGTAGAGGGGAACGATGACTTCCTTATTTATAGATGCAAACCCTTTTGTGATTAGGTGGGCCACGTAGAAAGATTTTCTGACCACTGTGGCAATGTGGTTATCAAAGGAGAGGTTACTATCCACTTGGGTCCCAAAGTCTCTTATCACACTTTCTGTGTTAAGTGAACTTTCTCCTATTTGGTAATTCATGGGTACCATGTTTTTACCAAAGGGGATAATGCACTTTTTGGCATTTAGCCTGAGGCCATGATTTTGACACCAGGTGTCTGTCTCGGTGAGGTCCTTTTGCAGGATGTCTACATCAGCAGGGGAATCGATAATGACACCCAGTTTGCAGTCATCTGTGAACTTGGTTAGCCATAGACCCTCGGTGTTCGCTTGCACTTCGGAAAAGTATATACCAAACAGGAGAGGTTCCAAGACTGAACACTGGGGCACTCCAGTTGTCACTGGTTTGGAGTCAGATCTGGAGTCTGCAACTCTCACTGTATGGGTTCTGTCCATGAGCCAGTTGGCCATCCATCTCATGATGTAAGGGTTTATGTTAAGGTTGATGAGTTTATCTATGATTCCTGAATGGGGGGTAGTGTCAAAGGCTTTAGCAAGGTCCAGGTAGGCTGTGTGGACCACCTTGTCCTCATCTATGGCCTTGATAACTGTTTCAAAGACGTCTACCAGGTTTAGGAGACATGATCTACCTTTCACAAATCCTCGGCCTTAATGAAACCATTTGCTTAGACAGCATTTTAAAATTAAAACAGTTGAAGTTTTAAGATATGTATTTGTATTGTATTTTAACTCTAGTACCCTCTTGCTACATACTCGGGTTGAATTATATAAGTAATATAGCTTTAAACTTTAATGGATGATCTTAATAATGTTTTAAATAATTAATTGATGACGTGACATGAATTATGTATTTAATTACATGATTCCACAGTGTATTTTATTCTGAAGAAGTCCTTGATTGTCTTGGACAAAAGCGTTTAATATTCATTTTTTTATTTTCTGTGTTTTAATAAATGTTTCTTACTTTCAGGTACTAGTGGTTTATTGGTGGTGTGCAGACTATGACTTTACTGTTGGTACCCGGTCTTGGGGCAGTTTTGTTGGTTTTCAGTTGTTTTTTGGCTCAGGTTCTTTTCTTGTGTGTTCGCAAGTATTGCAGGTGACTGTGTTAGGGCTGCTCTGCAAGCCATTTTGCCATCCTTTCCTTGCTCTTTCTGAAGTATAATCTGACACATTATCTCACCAGCTACCCTCCATAATAACCCTTCCACCTGTCATTCACTTCCATCTCCACATCTCTCACTTACCCTCACCGTGCAACAGACAACTCCTGTCTTGTTCTTTTTTTCTTGTGATGTATACACGTCCATCTCTCCTTATATTCTCTTCATATATTTTCACCACATAATAACTTTGTGCTGCAGACTTTCTACCAGTTTATTTCGCCTCTTTCACTATGATTTTCAGAACTGCAGAGATGACTTCAGATGCGACTTTAGCCTGTGCTCTATACAATGAGGTTTGTCCTCAAAATTTCTGGACTTCATTTCTCATGTTGTGCACCCAGATATCTTGTTGGCCTTTATTACCACCAAATAACATTGATCAGAATGAATTATTGCTCCCCGGTACTTTTCCATCCTTGTCCTGTTTAAAGTCCAGCACTACACCTTTAGTTTTTCTGTTTGTTCCTCCTGCTGGCATACATACCTTTAACTTTTACATTAAATTCTAGCTGCTGCAGATCTGCCACCATGTCAATTAGTGTGTCTGTAAAAACTGACTTCCCCCATTCATAAATACCAGACCAATCATATCATTATATGGGATATGCTGCTGTCAATAATGCCATTTAAGCAAAATATTCATTGTGAAAATGGTCTAAATAAAGATTTGTGTTGCATGGTGGGGGTGTGTGTGTGCAATTTTCTCATATTTCCATGCAGAGGATGACACCTCCTACACAATGTTACTTAATGTAACCAAGTCTGAGGTCCCAAAGTCTCAGGATAGGGTCAAAATATTCATTTAAGTAGGCTTTCTTAAATGGGCTTCAAGTACATAAACAGACATCTGTGTCATGGCATGGGGCCACAACCTCACATCTAAGGTATGCATTTCAAAGATGTTTAACCAGTTCAGTTAAACTCTGGATAGACTTTGTAGAATTATCTACTATGTTATAAAAAAGCTAGAAACACTATTGAAACTGCTCTTTTACTTCCTATACTGATATGCATCTCTTTTCTCCACCCTTACCTGGAGACCCGACTCCTTACAAAACCCGAACAGATCTAAAGCAGTCATTTATTGCATCCACATAAAACAAAGTCCATCCCCATCCATTTTCAAGCACAACTTAGATCTATGGATGAGGATCAGAAAATGTACCCCTGGACTTCCCCTGTACTACTAATGGACAGATGATTTATTTCATGCATGGGTCCCCTCAAATTATCTATGGTATGATCCCATGTAGTCTCATTAGGGGAAATATATAATTATCTATCATGGGGTGGGTAAAGCCAGTCTATAACCAAATGGGATAGGTTATTTCAAGTACAAAAAGGGAAACTGGGTAGGCTTAAAATGGTGCCGCTAGCCTAGTAATAACTTATGAACCTGTAAACCTATTGCATAACAGACACATGAAGCTTTCTTTTCTTAGCACTTTGACAGGATGGAGTGCTAAGACACAAAAGATTTATCCATCTGTTGTGCAATAAAATATTACTTCTGGTTCAAGTTACTTGCTTTTGTTGTGTGTTTTCTATCACAGATACAGATAAACAGATATGAACTTCCTGCACAAGATATGAGATTGCTTCCTGTAGATCTTTGTGAATTAATAAAAAGTACTATAAAATTGAAGCGAAAGCATGCTGAACAATGTTTGGGATTACAGGTGTGAAATCACATAATGTACCGACGATTGTTCTGCTACCCAGTCCAGTTTTAGCAGTTATTTTAAATACAATGCTATGCTGACACAGTTTGGTTAGTTGGTTGTAGCTAAAATTGACCTCTGTATTGTTGACCCACTTTGGTCAACAATGCAGATGGTCAGTAGTCATGCAATAGAGGATAATTCCCCAGGGAAGGGGAATAAGCCTCTTCTCTGGAGATTGTGCAATCTTGGAGCTAGTATATATAATAAGTAGGGCTTTGAGGGCACAGTCCCCTACAAAGAGGGTTGCAGGAGGCTTGCCCCTATGCAAAAACTCTGTTTTTATGAACACACATTCTGAACTAAACTAAATTACACACTTAAAATAGCTGTTACATTGTGGACTTTGGGACTGTTCAATCCTGTGGCTCAAAAACAAATCACTCCATCTAAACATAAGGGGTCTAAAAAGTAATCTGATAACACTCAATCTAATGCTAGGCTGCCTACATGCTAACACCTTCAACTCATTTTGTGATGACTGGTATTAGTTTTCTTATGGATTTATAAGTTATACTGACATTTGCTTTACTATGTGTCTGTTGGTTTGTTCTAGCAAGTTAAAGTTGTTCTTTAATTCAATTACTATGCATAAAATGTTAATACTAGCAGCAGGTAAGCATGCATTCAGAGCAACCATCAGGAGAGATGTTAGAACCATATCAGTGAAAAACCTCTATGGCTGCTGGGATGATCCACTGCCATCCATTGGGGAAATAAATGATCCAATTGATATTAAGAATGCTGGTGCTTTATAGACAGTGGGGAAAAACACTGTACAAAATGTGCTCAGTTTCCACTGTGTTGGCAGAAGTTTCCTCTGCTTTACCTGTCTCAGTTAATGTTATGGAGTGGCTGCAAGATTGTCAGCTGCAGATGAACAATGCTGTTATATTCATGGTCATTCTGGAGTTTAAAGAGCTGACAGTGCGGGAAGTCAACGAACTGGAGGATACATTTCACAGCAAACAGGTTATCCTGCTACCTAGGTAACTGCAGCCCGACTAGAAGGACCACCTATGAGCTTTGGAAATACAACTGTATTTTCTATTGTAGTAGACTTAAGGTCTACTTATCAAGCTGGGTTATCTTTAGACCAAGAGCAGGCACTGCAGTGCTCATGTATACTGGGTTCTTCAGCTACCCGAGGAGCAAGACATTGTCTAGCTCGAAACCTAGTGGATTCCATAATGCCTTCACTGGTGTTAAGAATGCAGCTCCCTTTGACGTACAAAAGCCAATTATTGCACATTTTATGCCTTACTAAAAAAAATAAGCCTTCTGGATGGCACTTTTAAATACATCATTTTTGGTTTATTGACATAAGATTTCATTTGATAGTAGTTATTGCTTCAGATTAGATAATGGTGAAAGAACTTGTTTTCCCTTCATTATTGAAGATGGTCAGTAACTGCGGTGGTGGTGCTGCGGTAGCATTGTCACCTCCCAGTAAGACATTGTCCTGTTCGATTCTCAGCTAGACCGTCTTCTGTGTGGAGACATGCGTGAATGGGCATCCCTTCGTTGGAGGTTGTGCGTCAGAGCTGGCAACTCGGCACGTAAAACTCTACTGCCAATCATTAGCAGACTGGACTTCCGCTGTGGCGACCCCTAACTGGGAAAAGCTGAAAGATACAACATTGAAGATGGTCAGTATTAAGTGTTTCTCATTGTATCGTAGCAGTCTCTGGGTATTCATAGCTAACAGCAGATAGGCCTTTGTGGATGTTGATTTTGTCTGAACCAAACCTGGAAAATCAGGGATAATGTCTCCTGATACACTGACGCTGATGACTGTTTCTTCTGGGGCCAGAATACTGTAAAAATCACCTGGTTTCCGACTAAGTGACCAGACACTAAGTAGAAGAGCCATTAGGAAGAGTGAGGTGGTACACGGGAGTGAAGTAGACATTTTTTCTTGCACAGCAGACCTGCAATGACTAAATCTGTTTAAAGAGCACAGTGGCGAGCATGCCTTCTTTCTACTGGACATAATTTGGAGGGTAGATTTTTTTTTTCTTTTCTTTTCTTTTTCTTTTATTCACTATATTTGTTTTTTTCTCTGTGCTGTGAAACTCATTTGAGGATCAGTGATTATTCCTTGCTGATCTTGAGACCAGCCTACCTGGTTTTATTTCTTATTTATACGGGGATTATACAAATATAAGGAAGGCACCTGGATCTTTTTTGCTAACTAATTTAGTAAGGGTGTTGTTTTTTTGACACATTTGTTGATAATGGCTTGTTGGTGCTTTTGTTCTTTTGCTACCGCAATCCAATTTACTTCCTAATTATTGGATACTGGGATGGAGGTATTTCTTCAGCCCCCATGATTCCCTTCCCTGGCGGGCTCCACCTCAGACTTATACTGTTCCTTTGAAGTTGCCAGTGCAATTGCTTGCACATCTTTATGATATTTTAGTTCTCCGGCTGACACCAGTACATTTAGCATCCCACTCCCAGCTTTCTGTATTTCCATTTTCTTTTGTTTCTCTTTGGATAGCTACAGCAGGGGTATCTTAAACCTTGGGCTTTCGTGCAGGGTGCATATTTATACCCTCATGTTCTCTGTCTCCATATTTGCATTATTTGTATATGGGAAGGGGAGTTGCATAATTTTTTTTCTCTTTATTAACTGGTTTATTGAGAGGGGATAGAACCCATTATATATTGGTCCAGACTTGTATGGCCTTTGTGTATGACTTGATGACTTTACATTTTAGAGCAGGTCCCTGTTTGATGAGCCCTGTATTTGTGAACAGGTTGACCTTATGTTGATTACTCTTGTGTAGAGACCAAGGTCTACATAACTTTATATGATGCTGGTAGACCTATTTTCCTGGAATGACTTGGTGAATGTTCTTCAGGGACAGTTGATTTGGCTATACTTGAGTGTTTCATAGTCACTGGATACCTGATGAGACTTCATTTCATAGACTCATATATAAATATTCAGGAACTATACTAAGGCTAACCTCCTGCTATTAAGTGATAACCTGGCAAAATTTCAAGTCCCTGTAAACTATGAGAACACTTCTGCCTATGCAGAACTGTTCACAGAAACCCTGTGCAAGCATGTTAATAGCTGCATAGAGGCAGTTGTACCCATCAGGAAGAAGTACAGAACTAACTCAAAAAATAAGTCATCCAGGTGGAATCACAAAATCAGTTGTCTGTATAACAGGAGGAAGAAAATCATTGCAAAAATTAGGAAGTGCAGCACCCAGCAGGATAAAAACACTCTCATCAAACTAAACAAACAACTCAGAGGACAAATAAAGTTTACCAAAGGCAAATTTGAGGTAAGTTTGGCCTCTCGGGCCAGGGGCAACCACAAAGCATTCTTTAGTTATGTCTGCAATCTCAAAGGCAAAACACAATTGTGCGCAGAACTCATTGTAAATGAAGTCACCTGTACTGAGCCAGAAGATATAGCAAACCTCCTGGCAGATAAATTCACCTCCAACTTTACTCCTCTCTCCCCGCAACCTCCTCTCAGAAAATATCATCAAATATAATTCCCCCCCTACTATCACTGGGGAACAGGTCCTTAATGCTCTCTCAAAAACCAAGCACACTGCATCAATGGGCCCAGACTATATCCCAGGAAGCCTTCTAAATAGTATGAAACATGACCTATCAGGGCCTCTGGAATTACAATTTAACTGTAGTTTCCAAACAGGCTTCATACCTCGTGAATGGAGAAAGGCAACAGTCATCCCTCTGCACAAAGGTGGGCCATCTACAGACCCTGGAAACTGCAGACCCATAAGTCTCACTAGTCTTATATGTAAAGTCATGGAAAAAATTATCATGAAGATGATCAGTAGAGATAAAGTAAACCTCCAGACACTGGACCCAACCCAGTTTGGATACGTCTATGGCTAGATCATATCTACTCAACCTGGCGGACTTCTTTGAGAAGGTTTCCAAACAATGAATGAGGGCAAAATTGTTCACACTGCCTACCTTGACCTGGCCAAGGCATTTGCCACAATACCCCCACTTGGGCATTGTTGACAAACTCAAGAGGTTAGGTACAAACCTGTATGTCACCCAGTGGCTAGTCAGCTGGCTCACAGACAGGAATCAGGAAGTTAGAATTGGGGAGTCCACCTCTACAAAGAGGCCAGCCACAAGTAGAGTCCCTCAGGGATCAATCCTTGGATCGCTCCTTTTCGGCATTTACTTCTCAGAAGTCAAGGAAAATGTCAATGATCTCTGGCTGACTAAATTTGCAGATCATTGCAAATTAGGAGCTGTCATTGAATCTCACACTGACACAAATGTTCTACAGGAGGGGCTGACACAGACAAACAACTGGTGTCGAGCCATGGACTAAAACTAAATGCCAAGAAACGCATAATAGTATTAATTGGGAAGTCATCCATCCCTGGCAACTATCATATTGGCAACACACCCCTTAGAGTTGACCCAGTAGTCAGGGACCTAGGGACACACATGGATAGTAATCTAGCCTTTGATCACCACTTGTCTACAGTGGTGAGGAAACTTATAAACAAAGGTATGGCATGTAAGTCCAAGGAATTCATTGTTCCACTGTATTCATCATTCATAAGACCTATAATTGAGTACAATGCCCCCTTTGGTATGTACCTAACCAGGCATATCCAACAATTGGAATGCCCACAGAAGTTCCTCACTAAAAGAATACAGGGCGCAAGTAATATGTCTGATGCAGACCACTTCAAGGCCCTATCCCTATATTCTGTCTCCTACAGCCTTTTGAGGGGAGATCTATGCCTGGCATACAGGGCATTGTCAGACTCCAATCTGATGGTCCTCCTGCATATCCACAAAACAAACAGCACCAGAATTACACATTCTAAAGACTTAAACCTTGCCTGTCATACAAATAGGACCTGCTGCAGAAATAGGTATGTATCCCAGATACTACCGTGTCTATGGAACAGGTTCCCCATCCATGTGAAGCAGAGTTACTTACTAACCCAATTCAAGTGCAACTTGGACAATTGGATGGGAAACTGGAACTTCATCCCTGGTTCGGCACCTATGTCTCTGATGCACATAGGTAACATGTAAATGGTTCATCTCCCAGGCCAATACTTACACTTATCAAGGGTATCAGAACTAGTCAGAGATTTGGGATGCATGGCTAGGCTTAAAAAGGCCCTTGTGGTCATTAGCCTAGTGAAGACCTATGAACCTATGAACCTAAATACCAAGCTAGTAGTATGCAGACCATTGCAAGCTGAATCAGCAAACATACTCAAAACTTCCTCCAGACTCAAGGAAGTGAATACAAGATAGACCAGGGGAGAAGGTGAGGCCACCTCTACAGTTATACAGGTTTACCTTGAGTATAACAAGGGTGCTACTCTGATTGACATCTTGAAGATGTTTGCTCCAGAGGTGGGGAGTACATTGGAATATGAATCTATCATACCAATGTGTCTTTTTTTATCTGTTGATGAAACTTTAGGTATTTAATCAGGTATATGAGGAGCCATGTCTTCCTCTGAAATAATAAAGTCAGGTAGGCTTGAATCTTTCATATCTTGAAAGGCTAGATACAGATCAGTGTTTAGGAGCATCTTAAAGAGACCACGTACATGGAAAAGTGTGACATTCTATCCAGATAACTGAGAGCCTTACAGCCATTTATTTTGTTTTTGTTAGACATCTCTATGGTCTCTCATGCAGATTGATATGTTTAGACAGGCACATGTGAAACTGGGTATTGCATTCTATACTTGATGTGATAACAAATGTGTGAAGGGGAATTAAGACTTCTTTGGATCTGGTGTCTCTTTCCCTTTGTGGTTAGATTTACACCCATTATGAGTGGCTTGTGGTATTGTATTCATCTAATACCCATACTAATCACTCGCAATCTTGTTTCAGCGGTAATAAGCCTAAGCAAGATCTGAATTCATTCTTGAAATATAGCAGAAGAAAGGGAGTAATATCCCTTGAAACCTTGAAAATCATGGTTCCACTTTGGTTTGTTATGGAGGATTGTCTGTGCTATTAGCGTAATCTTGGGACACTGTGTGTCTTAGTTAACTAACCTATCATTTCCTTATTTTAGGGATTGCTCTTTTGGGGGATTTTCCCCAGATTCTTTTCTATCTATCTATCTATCTATCTGTCTGTCTGTCTATCTATCTATCTATCTGTCTGTCTGTCTGTCTGTCTATCTATCTATCTATCTGTCTGTCTGTCTGTCTGTCTGTCTGTCTATCTATCTATCTATCTATCTATCTATCTATCTATCTATCTATCTATCTATCTATCTATTTTTCTTTTATTGTTTCTATTGCACTGATCTGGTGTCTTCTATGTTTTAGTTGTCAGACCTTGAGGCACTTTGCAAGAACTTATGTAAAAGTAGGTTTTCTTTTCCATGTGATTTCTTCAGATGTTTCTCAAAGGAGAAACAACATGGTCTCCCATTATGAATGACCTGTGAGGTGTACAGTAGTTACCGTCTGCCTTTGGAGTTCTTTGTTTATTCATCAGTGTGGTTAGTGGTTGCTTGGTCATTGTTTTTTGATATGGGTAAGAGTGTGGGATCAGGAGTGGTCATGCTGAAAAGTTGGAAAAAGTAAAAAAAATGTGCATATTTTTGTGCAGGTAGACTTGTTTTTAGGATCTTTTAATACCATGATCTTTTCTACCATTTTTTTTTTGTTACCATTTTAGGGCTCTTAGTGGGTATGCAGTACATGCAATTCTTTTCTGTTTTCTTGACAGGATGGAGATGATGCATGGGTCTTATTGCTACTGCAAGACAGACTTTACCCCTTGTTTTTCCTACTTGTTCAGTTTTGGGGCTTTAACGGTACATCTGAATATATGTTTGGTGAATATTGATAGGTTTAAAAGCCCAGAAGTGAACGACATCTTTTCTTGGCTTTGATGGCCTCAGGTTAATTCAGTTTTCCTAAAGGGAACATCAAAATTTAATATGGAATATTTAAGGTGGTGGTACCTAGTTTGGAGAAATAAAGCAGGGAATGGTAATCTTAGGGTCCAACTTGCTTGGTCTAGATGTTCTGGTAACCAGGTAGATAAGCTAAGGTCAAATGGTGCACCCAAGAGGTGCAGTAGGGAGGAATTGGCCGTTCCTCTTTTGCATTTCTCCTGGGTTAGCAGAAGGATTGGTAGTGGTGCAGGCTCCCTCCATACAACTTAAGGATTCTACAGTGGGAGAGCTCATAATAACAAGAGATGTTTATTATTTGTGCAGACCTAATGATATAGATTCTAAGACTCAATCTATCTTAGCTCCCATTTCAGTTTTAAGTTCCTTATTCAAATATCTGAACTCAATAGATGGGAATGGAATTGTTGAGGTCAGACCTTACTACTTTATATACCACACTTATCTGTTGCTGAAGTGTATTCACACACACACACACACACACACACACACACACACACACACACACACACACACACACACACATTCTCATATACTAATCTCTCCACACACACACACACACACACACACACACACACGCACACACATGCACACACACACACACGCACACACGCACACACACACACACACACACACACACACACACACACACACACACACACACACGCACACATACAAATATAGAGAGAGATCTCTATCTATCTATCTATCTATCTATCTATCTATCTATCTATCTATCTATCTATCTATCTATCTCTATCTATCTAATCTGTATCTATCTATTTATACACTCTAGTTTAATAGCACTTTGATGTCCCTTGTCCACCTTTCTCCCTGTACCTCAGATTGGACCCTCCACATCCTAATCCATCTTTAATGTGGAGGTCAGTTCCTAGACTGCAAAATTTTTAGACCTCACTTAGATGATACAAGACTTTGGGGAAGAGGTGTAGGAGAGCAATTTGAGGTGCTCCCCATGACGTGCAATTCTTTGAGATACCTTGAAGGTTTGTTTGCACATGACTGAGGCAGTTTATGGCTGGTCTGCTTCATAATCAGGAAGAACAATTATCACATTTTCAGGGTGTATCTTGAAGCTGCATCAACAAGGAGGCATCTTGGGATGTGAGGAAACACTCACAATTATATAATGCCAGATTCTTCAGAGAAAGAGAAAGACAAAGCTTTATTTTAATAAAAATTGCAGTGCCATCATAGCTTATTGTCCCACAAAGTGGCCCATAATCTGGTGTACATCTACAGATGAATAAAAGCAAGACATAATATCTAGGCTATAGCATGCCTGAGATTAGTTAAGTTATCTTTGATTACATAGTGGACAGGAACTGGGCCACAGCAGAGGATTTAACCTTGAATGTTGGGCTCTGGCTAAATGAGCTTTAATTGTCCATACTGTCCCCACTGAGGTGGACTACTTGAGCTGGACAATTCATGATATGGAAATCATATTCTGCAATGGTTGATTAAAGTCAGCAAAGACTCCCGCTATGGATGGGCATTCTTTAAGGGTTTACAAGGTTACTGAAGAATATAATGGTGGCTGACTTTAAGGAGGCAATATCCTAGGCAAATGAGGCAGGCACTGCTTCATAATGCTGGAAACAGACTGTGACAGTAGTTCTGCTCAGACCAGGAAAACCAACATTCATAATTTCACAATTTGTTTTAGAGATCAACAGAACGTTTTAATTTCCTGATCTTTATGGTCATCTGACCCTCCTGTCTCCAGGTCTGTTTGGTCATCTGACAGGCTCAGCTGGGACTATAATTTTGCAGGTCTTCATTATTTTAGTTTTTCTGACTCTTCTCACCAATGTTGCTACTCATCTATATGAGGGTTCTGATATGATTTAAAGATGCTTCTCAATAATTTTGTGGCTCCCATTTTAGTGTCTAAGACTCAGTGGCAAGGATATCCATTGCCCCCACTTATCTCTACCTTGCCAGTGGTGCCATTAGTGGTCTACCTTAGGCAGGAAGACAGGATCCCCTTCATGTAATGAGGGATACTGTGCACAAGGTCAGTCTTTTTACAAATAATCTTTTAATCACAGGCTATGCAAATGGCATCACATATGCTTATCTTGGATGAATTTGCATTTTCTCAGGTTGTACTTTAATTACTGACAAGACAGAATCCTTACTGTTTGGTTCTTCACCTTCATTGCAGTTTTGGCTGCATTTGAGTTCACATGATATGGGTCTGTCATCAAACAGGTTACAGTGAAGCTTACCCTCTTCCTGCTTCATGATATAATCAGATTGAATTTTCATGCAGTTCTGGATATGGTGGAAGAAATGATAGATGGCTTGCAGATGTAGAACTTACCTTTTATCACTGACTCCTGAGTGCCTGGATAGTATTGTTTCACAAGATCTTCTACCTCATTCATTTATTAGGGGTACCACTTACCCCCAAATATGCTTCATTCTGCACTTCATTTATTGACCACTTAGGCCAAGAGTGGACACATATACATTTGTGGGCAATGAGGATTAGAGGTTGGGCTTATCAGACTTGGAAGTTTTGTGTCTGGCCAGAATGGTTGGCATTTATTGGCCCTTCATCTTTCATGTTGAATGGTGCATCATTTAGAAGAACTGGTCAAAGATGTTTATGACAGGTGGGATTTTTTTTACTAAACAACCAACAAGACCTGGACATAGTTGAACTTGTCCTTGGCCTTCTATTAGCACCTTAAGATCTGTAACCACAAAATAGCATGACAAATCATTCTCCACTTTTGAGGAAAAATCCTTTTTTGAAAATATAAGTAAAAATCTCCAAGAACAAATCTCCACCAAAAAATGTAGCAAGTTATTCTTACTATGGCAAGTTCTTTTGCCTGCAATTCAGGTTTCTTCAGATCATAACTTCCAAAATTCATTTTGTGACAGTTTCATGATAAAGGAGTTGGGAAATGGAGTTCTAGCCTTATCTGTTATCATCAGAGTGCCCTATATTCACTTATCCATCCCCTTGTCCCCATTTATTCACTTATCCATCACCTTGTCCCCATTCATTGAGACTAAAATCAACATGGTATAACATGGGTTTTCCAGCTTTTCACTGTGGAAAACAAATCTCTGTTTGGAAACTCTGAGAGAAGTTTGACATTCTCTTAAGAAGATCTATATATTTTTTGCAGCTGTGAGATTTTTGATACAACCAGGTCCTCTTTGCCTAAAGGCCTTTTAGCACAACTAGTAAATGTCTTGTATGACACTTCAGATATTAAGGTGAAGGACCTCTAAGAGTTATAGAAAACTCACTATGTGTATCACTTCAGAGATTAGAACTGAACTGGGCAAGACATTTTCAGTAGTAGTGGTTCTGAGTACTATTGGACAATAACTACTTGGAAACCCATGTATCATTTCCATAATGCTTCTAGCCATTTGTCAGACATTTTCCCTGACAGCTCATCAATATGTTGGAAGTGTGGGGATTGGTAGGGTGGTGAGAGGACATTGGTCCAATATGTTCTGTTCCTGCTCATTGATATTGTTTTTTGACTGAATGCAGAATAGCTCCTTCAGAGAATCTTGGAGAATTATTTTTGTACTGCATAGATTCAGAGTCTGTATATCTGAGGTGGTGCCAAGGCATAACAGAGTTAAACCAAATGTTCTGCTTATAGTAGCATAGAAGAACCTCACTCCTTTGTGAATGCCGTCCTCTTCTCCCCTCCTCTTGTCCCATTCCTTTGGATGCTGTCATCTTCTCCCCTCCTCTCTGCCTGTCCCTTGGGAGGCCATCCTTTTCTCTCCTCCTCTTCTCGTGTCCCTTTGTAGGCCCTCTACTTCTCCCTTCCTCTTTTCCCATCCCTTTGGAAGCCATTCTGTTCTCCCCTCCTCTGTGCCCATCCCTTGGTAGGCCATTCTCTTCTACCCTCCTCTGTGCCTGTCCATTGGTAGGCCCTTCTCTTTTCTCCTCCTCTCAGCCCTTCCCTTGGAAGGCTGTCATCTTTTCCCCTCTTCTCTGCCCATCCCTTGGGAGGCCATCCTCTTCTCCCTTCTCCCCTCCACTTCTCTCATCCCTTAGGTGGCCGTTCACTTCTCCCCTCCTCTCCTCATGTCACTTTAGCGGCCCTCCTCTTCTTCTCTCCTCTCTTTCCATATATTGGGAGGCCATCCTCTTCTCCCCTCCACCTTTGAAGCACTTTGTATTGATACCATGAAAGCTACTAGTCACTGTAACAGCAAACTGCCCCACTGTGGAGGCTGAATTGCCTCAGACTAATTATTAGTTAAAATATCAACTGACACTGGACTCTGTGGATGCTGCTTGGGGTCTTGGGAAGGAGGAGCATAGCTAGAACTCCAGTGGTGTGTCTTCTTGGCATCCTCCTCCATCTGGGTGGAGAGGGCATGAGAAATTTCCTAATAGTAGTTGTGACTAGTTCAGTATTCATCAGTTTGTTCGGCGGGATCCAGAATCCTTCTATCTTTTTCTCTGGGTGCCTAAAATCATTGCTGCTTCTAATTCCATTATTGGGTCTGATAGACAGATTGAGGTAGTTATTACTTTGCTTTGTCTGCTGTTTTCATTCCTTTTCTCTGTACATTGTATGTTTTTTTTCCCTGTTGTATTTTATTGAAGCCTCACCATTTTCTTGGATAAACATTTTTTTTCCATAACACTGATGTTTCTTCTGAAGTTAATCCCAAGCAAAGAAGTTAATAAGGGTAATTATCTGCTATTTTCTATTTTAACATGAAGACTACCTTTCCACAGTTTTTTATTCAGTTGTTTTAGGAAGTACAGAACATTGTGTTCAACAGTGCCTTTATGTCATATACCTCCTGGGTGGGGGATTTCTTTGGGTAATCTGCACCAATGTAATTCATTTTGTATCTTGTAGAGTTTATTTCTATTTGGATTGTTTCTGATACTTGACTATATTGATATTACTATGATCTGTATGTAAGTAATGCCAATGAAAATGCCTGCTCGAATGGGCCCCTTTTGTCTGCTCGAATGGGCCCCTTTTGCCTGCTCTCCTTTTCTCTTTTTATTCTCTCCTGTCATTAGTTTCCTTTGACTTGGGTGACTTTTAATTTAAGTGTTGTTAATACCACTAAAAATTTAAACATGCACAAAAGTTCTACACTCTGTAGTAAATGCCTCTACTGCAACCCTTTACCAGTGACCATTGCTATGAAAAAGCATACTTGTGGTAAGTATCATAGCACAGATTTTTGAGAAATAGTCAATGCAGCAGAAAGTCACAATACATTGTTTATCCCTCCTTACCTTGATTTGTTCCACTTTGAACGAGCGTCTTTCTTTTTCTTCTGTGTATAGATTAATGAAGGCTCATTCCATAGTTGTGCACATGGTTCCCAGTTTTAATCTGCATTGGTGCACTTTCACTTCATATTTTCAAGCCATATTGGCCTCACAAGAAGAATGGACATGGCAGACTAGCAGCACTTCCATTGTATAACTAAATAAAGCATAAACCCTATAAACTAGAGGACAGTAATACATGCAGTTTTAATTATCTGTGTCCCTTTAGTAAGTAACTACAGCATGAATAGATAGCAATATTATAAAAGACAGTAGGGGAATGGAAACGTTTATTGAAGGAGAGAAGGAGAAATAATCTTGTTCATAAAAGAAAATCAAGCTGCACATAAAAGTATAAACATGGGGGTATTAAGAAAAAAATCACAGGGCAAAAGATAATGGTTATTGTCCATGACAAAGATCACTATATAAATATGTAAGCAAGAATGCAAAAAAACAGCTGTATAAACAGTGATATACTAAGGGAAAATAATAAATCTCGTAATGAAAACCTTAATAATTAGAAATATGTGGCTTCTGCCTTTCCAAAATAAACAGCTGGATGCATATAAGGCCCAAGAAGTCCAGAGTTCATTATTTCAATAATAATTGCACTTAACGTTAATTGATTCAAGAACACATAAAGTACAGCAAAATAAACAGACATCGTGTCATGAAAAGTTGAAGAACAAGATATGACAAAATAAAGTGGTTAAAGTTTGAAATTTGCATTGTTGAGACTAGTGGTCAAAACCTCCCAGCCAAACTTGTCTATATTGTGCATAGAATAAAACCTTTAACCTTGACTCCACGGCAGATGACCTGAGTTTGGATAGTGTCTTGGGCTCTGACAGGATTTGCCTGGGAATGGTGGGAGTGAGCAGTTAATGGCAACTTGACCTTCCTAGTACAAGAGAGGCAGTTTGACCCACTGAACGTATAACACCTGCACTGTGCAGATGTGTCACTTGAAGCAAGGACTCTAGAGTGCCCACTGTGTGGAGCAGTGCACCACCTAGTGGCAATGTTTTACATAAGCAGTAGTGTGTATGCAGCATTGCAAAGTGTGAATGTTACTGAGGGTTTGGGATAGGAACGCCTACAGATCAGTAGACTGACCTAATGCATAACATCTCACTTCTCACTCACAAGGGAAAGAATTTGCTGGAAGACTCTCACTCCAAGGAAGTAATGAATAAGTCAGTTGTGGTACAGAAGAGCAAAGTCATTGGGCTGATCCTGCAGATTCCCCAAAAAGCATTCCCATCAAATCATGAAATAAAACCTTGTGATGCTTCCAGAAGCTGCTCTTTTTTTCTTCTTCTTTATTCAGTTAGTTCAGTTAGTCCCACTAAAATGTAATCGTTCAGGTGCGAACTGAAGTCTCCCCTTGTAAACGTGTACTAACAATCATTTAACTGAAGTCTCCCCTTGTAAATGTGTATTAACAATCATTTAACTGAAGTCTCCCCTTGTAAACGTGTACTAACAATCATTTAACTGAAGTCTCCCCTTGTAAACGTGTATTAAAAATCATTTAACTGAAGTCTCCCCTTGTAAACGTGTATTAACAATCATTTAACTGAAGTCTCCCCTTGTAAACGTGTATTAACAATCATTTAACTGAAGTCTCCCTTGTAAACGTGTATTAACAATCATTTAACTGAAGTCTCCCCTTGTAAACGTGTATTAACAATCATTTAACTGAAGTCTCCCCTTGTAAACGTGTATTAACAATCATTTAACTGAAGTCTCCCCTTGTAAACGTGTATTAACAATCATTTAACTGAAGTCTCCCCTTGTAAACGTGTATTAACAATCATTTAACTGAAGTCTCCCCTTGTAAACGTGTATTAACAATCATTTAACTGAAGTCTCCCCTTGTAAACGTGTATTAACAATCATTTAACTGAAGTCTCCCCTTGTAAACGTGTATTAACAATCATTTAACTGAAGTCTCCCCTTGTAAACGTGTATTAACAATCATTTAAATGTTGTTGGTTTCCAAGAGTTGAGGTTTGAGAACAAGAATTGAAAATGTTGAGAAAGGAGATATTTTTGGTTTAAATAATTAGCTTGGCCAAGCTTCTGGTTTTGGAGTCCTGTAATGATTGTGAGGCTGATATTAAAAATGTTATTACTTATTGGAATATGAGTGTGAAGGTAATGGAAATTAAAGTGAAGGTAATGAAAATTAAAGTGAAGGTAATGAAAATTAAAGTGAAGGTAATGGAAATTAAGCTCAACTACAGGTGTCTGAGTGCAAGTAGCAACATACCTGCTTGCTGTCATTTGTTTGAAAATCAAGTGCTTAAACTCTGACTAGATCAGTCTCCTGTATCTTCATGGGCTTTCCAACACCTGATCCTATCAACTAAACAGTCCTACCAGAACCTAAATCCTAAACCTAAAATTCCCACCCATTTCCCAACCTGACTTCTCAGTCCCTTTCCCTAAACTTCCACTTCCCCACTTAAAAACTCAATTTCCCAATCATTCCCTAACCCTAAAACTCCCCCTCCCCAAAACTAAATCTCCCTTCTTCCAGCCTAACCCTAAAATCCCTCTTCTACCTTGATATCCTAAAACCCCTTCCTGCTCCAAATTGCCTTGATGGCACATAGCCTAACATTGATCGGTGGTGGGGGAACCACTAGATACTGGGAATAATTTTGTTACCTTATGCTTAAACAATATTTAAACCTCACATTGATTAGTGGTGGGGGAACCACTAGACACAAAGGAATAAATATAAAGACACGGGATGGGACGGGACACTAGCCACCACACAGCACCCTTACATGCCATACCTTAAGGGCACTTTCACATAACATGGGCCAGGGGGGACATCAGACACTAGGGATACTCTACATAGCATGCCTTAAAGGCATTTAATAAAAAAAATGTGGAGCAGGGAACCGCTGGACAGTAGGGATACTATAAATACTGTGCCTTAAAGGCACCAACTTAGATTCAAAACCAGCACCCTCCCATTTCTCAGAGAGAGCATTAGACCTCGGTGCAATCACTAGATACCTGGGATGCAATGGATAAAAAATTGTAAATTAAAAAAAGGGGAAACAGAGTTTTAAACCTTGCAGCCTTGCCATAGAAAATATCAGCATTAACCCCCCCCCACCACCACTAACTGCTAAGTTAGCCCAATAAGGTTTTTTTATATATAATGAAGATCTTGGGCTATATTCAATGCCCAGAACAGTTTGTGAGTTACAAAGGAGAGGGACAAGGCACATAATGCAGACCTCTCAACCTCACAGCACAAAAAAATCCAAAGACACTGTAATGGATTTTAATTATTCCTCTTACAAACACGTAAAGTCACTAGAATAACAGCTTTGGAAATAATATGCTTTTAATGAAGGATATGCAGTGTGAAACTCTGATATCTGACATTAATGACAGATTGTAATTATGTGTGAAATAGCAAGAAGGGAAAAGGGAAATATCTGTGACACTGACAACACTGACAACACAAGAACATGTATAAGATATGTGGCACGTGTGTGTGTGTGTGTGTGTGTGTGTGTGTGTGTGTGTGTGTGTGTGTGTGTGTGTGTGTGTGTGTGTGTGTGTATGCCTGGTGTGTTTTACTGTGTGTATGTGTCTGTATGAGAGTGAATGCGGTGCCAACACAATGCATGGGCCGACAATGTTAACTACTACAGGAAAGTGTCAATCTGTACTTGCAGTAGTTATCAGCATTCAAAGAAATACAGATTAGCCAATAATGAGTCTTTCTCCATTGTAGCTAATGTGTCTCCAACTGCAAGACACTAAATCGTGTTAACAGGGACCTTTAACTGCAGTCTTTATCACAAGAGCTGGGATTCTTTCTAAATCCCAGAGATCATTTGCTCTTGTTTTCCTACACTTCTTCTTCTGCCATCAGTCAGTGGCCTGTTGTTGTTTCCTTGATATATTTTAAAAGATACTTGGGTTCTTGGATACTGTAGCATAGCTTGCAACATATAAATAACTACAATGAGTTACTATTACTTTTTACATATTGTGTCTTCATCATATATGTTATAAGTTCATAGGTTCATAGGTGTGTACTAGGCTAATGGCCATGGAGCCTTTACAAGCCTAGCCCATAGAATTATCCTGGCATCATGCCACCTGACCTTAGTTCCCAGTGCCTCTGTCGAGTAGTGCCACTGGAGTGATCCCTGGGGTGAATTTTCTACTTCCCATCCACTCATGTCTTTCCTTTGTCAGTGTGGAATTTTTCTTGGTGCATAGACTTTTTCTCATATTTCATATAAATGCAACAGGTGCTTCGGCAATTACAAAAAAAAAATGCCCATAAATATATGAAAATGATATGAATACTGCAGTACTAATTATTGTCAGGAAACCAAGTATAAAGCACAGAGAGAATTCTGCAACTCCTAAATTCTTTCATGTTTTTTGGTAAACATAAGCTTAATACAAATGCACAAAACACAAATGACAAAAGAACATAGACAATTTAATACAAATACATATCCAAAACAATTTACACAAGCCCAAACATAATAATACATAGGAAATTATCCAGAAAAATGTCCAGTTTAAAATAAGCATTAAAAAAGATAAGTCTTGAGGGACCTCTTAAAACTAATCACGGTTCTTCTTTGCTCCAGCAGGTGAGGTTATGAAATCCATAGGTCGAAGGCTGGTAATGAGAAGGAATTAATTTTAAATGTTTTAAGCCTGACCTGGGAATCATTCCTGGGCCCTTGTGTGTGGAATTTAAAGAGCAAGGAGGCCATCAGGAAATTAGCAACTCCATAATGAAAGAGATACCCAGATTACATATGGCATGGGATATTAGCACCAGGACTCCTTAATGAACTCTTTAGACAGCTGGCAGGTAGTACAAACTACATAGCAAAGGTATAACATTCAAAATGCCTAATGTCTGACAAAAGGTGACAGCACCATTCTACAATGATAAGCCTGCCATGGTGCTGCAGCAGTAGTGTTGTCGCCTCATTGCAAGAGGTTCTTCCGTTTGATTCTCGGCTGGACCGTCTTCTGTGTGGAGTCTGCATGTCCTCCATGTGGTCGAGTGGCATTTGAAAGACATGTGTGAATGGGCATGTCTTCATTGAAGGCTGGGCATCAGACTGGCACCGCGGCACCATACAAATCTACTGCCAATCATTACCGGACCGGAGTTCCGCTGTGGTGACCCCTAACCGGGAAAAGCCGAAAGAAGAACAACAACCATTCTACAATTACAGATTCCTGCTGTCAATCCCAAGTTGGGAGGCATTACAGTAATAAAAATCACAAATAAGCTAAATTGTGCACAGCCGTTACCAGCTCATTGGCTGGTATCACATTTTAATATGGCACTTTCCTAAGATGACAAAATCCATATCTAGCGTCTTACTATCAATTCATTATCAAGGTTAACAGCAAGACTAATGCCCTTAAGAAAAAAATGATGAACATTATGCAGCAATAACTGAGTTATGTATTCATTTATTTATTGATTCATACAACAGGCAATGCACTAACACTGTTACATACAGAACATGCTATATTCATGTCCTCACATGTATAAAATCCGACATTCCCTTTTAAATACATACATACATACATACAAATATTTTCAAGCATGGGCATTAATGCCCTTTAGTTTGCCAGTATACCAAAACACTTGTTCCCATATTAAGTGTCCAGGCTGTTTTTAAAATATCTAAACTAGTGCTTGCTTTAATGTAGTTTGGTAGTCTGTTCCATGCACCAGTTACTCTGTCAGAGAACCAGTTAGTACACTTCTCATTCCTATAAAATCTCCTACGTAGGTTATCTGATGATTCTCTAGTACTTTTTGTTAACCCCAAACATTCCCAGAGGTAAGAATTTCACCTGTCTAATTGCTGTGTGATACTTTTAAAGTATTTTGGGGTCACAAGTGAATGATTATGCCCTGGAATTCCATTCAGCTCTTCTTGCACAGAATCAATACAAATGCTGTACTGGAGATATTGGTCATTCTGGTTTATAGCATTACTTTTGTTCATTGGAAATCCTTCTCATTAAAACCAGACAGATAAGGGCAGCAGTACAGAAGATTTCTAAAAGTACTTATAGGATATCCATCATGCCCCACTCTTATAATCACTTTTTTTTCACATCTCTTAATGTCTTCCTACCATTCACCATCTGCCTTGACATAATGTTCCTCTTCAATCTCCACAAACAGAGAGGAACATGAATCCCTGTAGAGTTCCAGCCTTTCCATTTATCTTACCCTAAGGCCCCATCTGCTGTTCATGGTGTGCGATGTGTGCGATGATGTAAGTGTTACCCACATGCACATGTTGCCACTTGGCACCTTCTACCAAAAGCAGTCTGTCTGCACTTCCTACTAATGTTTTGTCTATATAAGTGAAAATCCCTGGTCTCCTAAGGTGATGGGGTAAGAGCAAAAACCTACCCTTCTCTTGGGAGTGGTGAACCAGCATTAACCTGATTAGTCAAATCTCTGGTCTGGCTTCTCCAGTTATTTGACATGCTATCTGTCCTTGAGTGTCTTGGATCACAGGAGTGCCATCTCTCTGTGCCCCAGCAATATCATTATTTATAGTCACACCACAGGTCATTGCGCATCACCATCATGGAGGATGAAGTGCTGATCAGATGTGTTATTGCCTTTCCTCCCTCCTAGCACTGGTTATGAACACAGGCGTCAATTACATGCTCAGACTTTCTTAACATGACCAGCTGTTTTATTGCCAGATCTCATTCCTTTTTGTATATAATTTAAAAAATATTATTGCTTACATTAGAATTCATCACAAACACAGAAAACAACTGGTATCATTTAAGCATCTTCCCTTCTTCTTCCCTCATCTACAGATGCATTTAGGCAATTGTAATACCTCATTTATTGTGATGGATATTTTAAACAATTAGCTATTAAATGGTGCTGCGGTAGCGTTGTTGCTTCACAGTAAGACGCTGTCCGGTTCGATTCTCAGCTAGAGCATCTCTGCGTGGAGACATGCATGAATGGGCGTACCTTCGTTGAAGGTTGTGCGTCAGGGCTGGTAACTCGACACGTAAAAATCAACTACCAATCATTAGTGGACCGGAGTTCTGCTGTGGCGACCCCTAACCAGGAAAAGCCGAAAGACACAAACAAGCTATTAAATGGATTTGGATCATCTTTCTTCAAAACTTAAATATTAAGGAAAAGGTTGATTCCAATAATCTAAAACCTATCTGTTTTTATTGAAACTGCCAAAACTAACTGAAAAAATCATGTGGCAGAGTTATACAATGCAAAGCATTGTTACCTGAAAGCACCAGGTTCTCTGTTTTGCTGCTCAGCTGGGTTGCCTTCTGTGTGAAGTCTGTATGTCTTCACTGTGTTTGCTTGGGTTTTCTCCAGGTGTTTGTATTTCCTCTCACATTAAAAAGGCATGAATTTGGTGGACTGGCATTTGTAAACTGTCCATTGTTGTGAGTGAGTTGTATGTGTTTGTATGTGTATCTGTGTAATATGGAGGAAGGGTCTGGCATCTAATCTAGTTCCATTTCCTACTTGTCTAGTAATCTTTCTGAGTGGCAATGACTGTTCATAGGATGTATATGTATATATATATATATATATATATATATATATATATATATATATATATATATATATATATATATATATATATATATATATATATATCTGGGTCTACCTGAAAATGCTGAAAGTGCACAATGCCAACGACGAGAACACCGACACCGGAAGATCAACAGCGGAGAAGACTGACAGTTGAGAATCCCGACACTGAGAACACCAACATGTTAAGGTAAGTGTGTGATAGGGATGGATGTTAGGGTCAGGGTGTGGGTAAGGTAAGTGTGTGATAGTGACGGACGTTAGGGTAGGGTGCGGGTCAGGTAAGTGTGCGATAGTGACGGACTTTAGGTTTAGGGGCAGGTTAAGTGAGTTAGGGTTAGGGTGCAGGTAAGGTAAGTGTGCGATAGTGACAGAGTTAAGGGTTAGGGGCAGATTAAGTGCATTAGGGTTAGGGTGGGGGTAAGGTAAGTGTGCGATAGTGATGGACCTTAGGGTTAGGGTTTGGGTTAAGGTTAGTGCATAGATAGTTGTGTATGTAAGGTTTAGTGTAGGTTTGTAAGGTTTTTGGTGTGCTTGCGTTGTGTGTGTGTTTTTCGGGAAAGGTATTTGTTTTGTTGATTGTCCCTCTTCAAGCACAACCTTGATGAGTGGATGGTAAACACAAATTTGTCCCAGGGGTTCCACCTATGTCCCTCATTGACAGGGGTGACAGGTGCTGACTGAGGTTTCTTTTTTGGGGATAAACTCTTGGCTAGGCTTGTAAGGGCCCCAGGGCCATTAACCTAGTAACCTCCTATGATTCTACGATCCTATAAAGTTCATCACCTGAAAAGAGGCTACTAATCTGGTCAACAAAGGCTAGATGTTCATTCATGACAACTAAGAATGTGAGATTCAACAGAAAAAAACATGAAGGCTCCTTTTATATCCAACAACAATCTCTTGACTTAAATCCCTAGAAGGTGAGAATATGTACATTGAAGTTATGTTGACACTGTCTGCCCTTCAGATAAAGGAAAACTGCTTAAACATGTACAACTGATGTGCTGTTAAGTTTCTTCTGCCGCACATGAGTAATGGATATAAATAACCTCACAGAAGTGGGTATTGACTTCTTAGTAACAGTAGGCTATCCAACTGTGGTTCTCGTTCCCAGGTCTTTCATTAAATGCAAGTGGCATTTTCAACAGTGCAGGCCACAACTGTGTTTGTTCATATTAGCTGATAGTATCTCCTTAGAAGGATTCTATTGAAGTATTAGTTTACACATGATAACTTTAACCAAACACTGCCATATTTAAGAGTTGCAGAGTATATTTCTGTTCTCTCATAAGCAATAATGCTGTCCTTCTCTGTGGAATGAAATTCTTTCTGTTTCCAGCGGTATACCTCAAAAGAGCTATAGTCTTGCAGATGTAAATATACTAAATAAATATTTTTAAGCACTTCAGTGCTTTAATCCTTTACATAAGGAAATTAGATTAATCTTCTGTCTGTTGCCCCTAGATGAATGCTTTTTTTTTTTACTGCAGCACTGAACAGCAGCAGACAAAACATTGCCGCATTTCTAAATACTTTTTTTCAAGCATGTTTTAAACGGCATTACTTGATACATATATTTCAGACTTTGCATGCAGGGTAGCTGGCTCTACCTACAGAGAGATCAAGGGCCTGTCTTCAACAATTAATGCAAACTCAGAAGTACTTCTCTCAACACCTACCCCCCCCCCCCCCACCCCCATCCTGTGTTCAGCAGGCTTACATGGAAACTGTTTTTGATTACCAGATCTCATTGCTGGGGCTGGTTACTGCCATTAACATTAGATTATTTTCTATGGCAGCTGGCATTTTGATAGTAACCATTTTGAGCATATGAAAGTAATAAAAATTAATTGACTACAACTACAACTAGAAGGTATGACAGCCTCTGAATTACATACCTTCTTCTAGATCTCAACATGATTCAGCAAAGCCTGAACTTGTGAGGGTATAAAGAGTCACTGTATAGCAAATGAAGGCTCTTTTATAGGTGCTCTGTAGCCTCACTCATCCATGCTGTTTCACATGGGAATTAGAAACACACACATACAGTATAGCTTACTATTACGCAAATGCAAGAGACCCACTTCTGGGAGGTTATTTATATTCATTGCTCATGTGTGCTTCATTTCTGCAAACTGCTGCTTGGTGAAATTGGAAACCAGCAAAAATCATAACAACAAAAAGCATTAATACTATGTGCACTGACTTGACAGTGGTATGGTTAAATCTGGACTTTTAAGTTTTCCTCTGTTAATGTTTCAAGCCATACTAAATTAAAAATAGTTTATTTTAATTTTATATTATTCAGTACATTTATAAGCATTAATACAGAAACCCTTACAAGCCATGAATTCAAAGCAATTCATCTGACTAGTTCTGCTAAAGAAATGTGTACACCTTTATTCTGCCAACTGTTGCCTAACATCTGCTCAAATCCTTGGTTACTAGTGCAGACACCCTTCAAAGTTTTCCCTTTTCTTCTTCATCATCTGTTACTGAATGAACTTGAAAAATGAGGCGGTATAGCGACACTGTCCTAGCAATGAATTTACGGACTGTACCTCGCTGAGAATTTGAGACTTGCTGCTAAAAATAAGTTCCAGGAAGTGTTCTATGTGGACCACATTGAGCTATGCTTAATAACCCCCCACCAAACTGCTGTTCGTGCCTAGTGTGGATCGCTTGCATTCATTTATCCTGTAGAGCGGCACTCCCTCCATATGTAATACTGTTCCTGCAGCTGCTTCTGTCTAAATATTCAAACGATCTGCATGTTGGGTGCAGCTCAGCAAAGAACCTGCTTTGGCTGATCGTACAGCAAACAGTTGTGAAGCGGCTTTTTCCAAGGCAGTGCATATTCAGAGACTTGAGCAGGTTCGATGGTTCAAAAAATCTCTTGTATCATCTGAAAATAAATAAATGTAAGTGCTTCAGAGATGCAGGCTAGCCCCCACAGCATCTGACAATTCTGACAAGTTGCTTAATATGCAGCTATAATATTTTTACAAGCAAATTCAGCTCTAGCTTCCAAAACTAGCTTTTGTCTGTTTTCAACCTGCATTTTGTAAATGTTACTCAATTTTCTTGCCATGTTAGACTTTTAAATAGAGTCTATTTCTCGACTAATATTTTTCTCAATTTTTCATTTGCATGTTGAATATACTAAAAAAAAAAAAATATATATATATATATATATATATATATATATATATATATATATATAGGTTTGCTATTATAAAGTTGGCGTAGCATTGCATGCCTATGAACTATTCGAACTACAGATGTTCGAATAGTTCACATGTGCCGGCCATGTAAATGAACGGAATATTTGCGAATGGTCTGTGCATTCGCAAATATAATGTTCGATTATGTACAGGGATCGTGGTACAGTGCGGTGAGGGAAATACATCCCTTTCCTCAATGTAGTGAGATCTCGGAGTTGGAATATATAGTTGGGGGGTGTGGTGGGGTGCAGTGGGACTTGCCACCTTGCATAAATGGGATGGTAGGTTTCCTAGTTAGGGAGTTACAGGAAGGGTGGGATTGCTGTTAAGTGCCAAAAATGTTGTATTCGACATTTTCAGCATTAACAGCTGTTTTTCGACATTAGGTACGTTAGGTGATGTGTACTTTCGGTGAAAAACTTCGCTCATAAGTACCTGTTTTTTTTTACCTTTCGAGATTTTAATACTAAACCATAGATATATATATATATGTATATACATGTACTAGATATATATATATATATATATATATATATATATATATATATATATATATATATATATATATATATGTATATGGATCTGGGACTAATCCGATGACACATTTCAACGAAACTGAAACGGTCAAGCACACTTCCGCGAAAGTGCTTTTTCACTGAAAAAGCACTTAAGCACTTTCGCGAAGTTCTGCAAAAAAAAAAAAAAAAAAAAAAAAAAAAAAAAACAGTAAACAAATTTATGCAGGAGGGCAAGGGGGGGCTGTGCCCCCCACACACCCTCAACTTTTATATTCTCACTCCAAGATCGCACTACAGTGAGAAAAAAGGGAATATTCCCTTATTATCACTGTACCACAATCTCAGCAACAGCCACTCTGTCATGTTTTTTTTTTTTTTTTTGATTTGAGCTCACTTTAGCGAAAGTGCATTCTTGGTGAAAATGCACTTATTCTAAAGTGTGCTCACCCGTTTTGGTTTCGGTGAAACAAGCTTTTGCTCAACAGTCCTAGACCCATATATGTATATATGGCTCTACTTCTAAATTTCGAACTTTCACACATTCGAATTTCTTATGGTCAATAACATAAGATTGAACTTGCAAAAGTTTGACCCATTTAAATGAACATCGCCATACAGTGTAGAACAGTATATTTATCGTTTTCCTTGCTGTAGTATGATCTCTGAGTTGGTATATTTAATTAGGAAGGGGTGATAAGTTTTTTATTTAAATTTTGGACTTTCACAAGTTCGATCTTATGGTCTCGACCATAAGGAATTCGAATTTGTGAAAGTTCAAAATTTAGAAGTAGACCAATATATATATATATATATATATATATATATATATATATATATATATTTATATGGATACTATAAAAAATGGCGGTGCCCTGAGTAGGAATTAAAACTGAAGGTATGCTAACTTATACTGCTGATATACTCCTGGAAATTCGATCTCCTAGTCAGCTGTGCTGTGTGTTTGATGAGTTGCTGTTAGTGAGGCCTATAATGCCTAACTAAACCAGGAACTAAACAAACTGGTAATCATATTACAATATAGCCATAAGTGCTTTGGTGGAGAAAACATGTCCCTCACCACTCAGAGAATGCGAATTAAAAGAAGGAGATATGACAGAACAAGGAAATGTGCTTCTAGGGCTGGTATAACTACAAGACTTAAGGCCAACCCCCACAGACCTGCACTTCCAATGTTCGGTCTCTGGACAACAAGATGGATCACTTAAAGCTGGAACTCTCCACACAGAGTAAGGTGAGAAACTGTTGTTTGCTTGTATTCACTGGGATTTGGTTGAACACTAATATTAATGACAGTGCAGTCCATGTTTAAGGGATGACATTATTTTGAGCTGACAGGGACCAAGCTCTCTGTGGTAAGCCAGAGGAGGTGGCATCTTTGTTTATATAAACAACAACTGGCACAATAACTACAAACTAGTTAAGACTGACTGCTCAGAGAACATTGAGTTTATGTCACTAAAATGCAGACTCTTTTACCTGCCAAAGAGTTTAGTGGTGTGAGCATTACAGCTGCGTACATCCCTCCAAATGCCAATACCAAAGAGGCACTGGCTACACTCTACTAGTTCATAAATGATACCCAGAACAAGAATCTGGAGTTTGCTTACATATTACTTATTTTACATTTATTTACCGGGGAAGTAGACCTTTCACATTAAATAGTAGTTTTACTGGGGTACATAATATATGTTATACTTTTGAGGTGGCAGGGAATGCTGAAGGAAAGATGTTAAGTAGAAACGGTGAGACAGCATAATAGTAGATCTGTTATGGGTAGTCTAGTTGTTACAAATTAGTAGGGTGAAGTGGAATAGTGTTATTAATTAGTGGCACCTAATGTTAGCGGTGGGAAGTGAACAACAAGATTACGGGTTTGAAACCAGAGGAGGGTAATGTAAAGGGCAATCAAAGCCTGTGGGTGTAACCAAGGGTTCTGATTGGTTAATACTACTAGATAGTGAGGGGGTTTGTGTGGCGTATTGGTTATGGGAGGAGCTAGAGTGTATAGTAAATGTTTAACCTGGAGAGTCACAGGAGCGTAACCAAACCAGGTATTTGTATAGCACGCTTTAAGGAGCTTTTTAAATTGTGAGGTGGAACTATTGGAAGTTAGGTGGGTAGGTAGGATATTCCAGGCTTTAGAAGTAGAATAACTGAAGATAGATTTCCTGGCATCATTGTTAAATTTGATGACTTCTAGGCGGTTTTGGTTACTAGATCTTAAGGTTCTTGTTGTAGAATACAGGATAATTAGGTTTTCGAGAGCTGAGGTTTTACCTGGGTAGCAATATAGGTTGTGAGCTAATGCTAGTTGATTGAGGTTTATGAGCTTTGGTAGCTCTAGCCAGTTTAGTTGTTTGAGGCTATACAGTGATGGGACCTATAAAGGGTCTTAGCAGCAAATCTAGCTATCTTGTTGCAACAAGATTCTAATTAGAGTAGGTCAGTTTTACAGAGGTTGGTTAAAGCTGGGGATGTGTAAAGGAGGGTGGACAACAGATGTGTCCTGGCTATAGTGGGTTTGGTGTGTTTAGTGAGAAACTGTTTGTTCTGGTATAGGAGGCCAAGTTTTTTGTGAACGTTTTTGACAGTTTGGGCTGTGTGAATGTCACATTTTAGGTTGTTATCTATTTCTACACCTAATAGTTTGGTGTGGGAGGTAGGGGTGATTATGGTGTTCTTATTGGACACAATGGTAAAGTTATCACATGGGGAGGGGATCTGCAGAGGCTGAAAAGAAGGAGTTTTGGTTTATTTGTGTTCAGGATAACCTGTGAGTTGATGAACCAGGTTTCAGCCAATGAGAAGCAGTTTTGGGTTAGGGAGTGAAGGTCTGCTAATGTGTGAGCTGAGCATGTGAGGGTGGGGCCATCAGCGTACTGTACCACTGATGCGTTGGGTGTGGAGGATGAGAGCTGATTGGTGAACAGAGAGAAGAGTAGTGGGCCAGGGATGGAGCCTTGAGGTACTCCCAGTGGTACTGGTAGGAGAGGGGACAGTTGGTTTTGCCATTTTACTGCTTGTTGATGCTCTGATAGGTAACGTTTAAATCATAAGCTAGAGTGGGTGTTGATATTAAGGGGGGGTCATGTATTAAGGAGTCTATTATGGTTGACCATAACGAAAGCTTTAGATAGAGCTAGAAAATTGGCAGAAACTAGCTGACCCCTGTTTCGGTGTTGGTTAAATGTATTGATAAAGGATATTAGAGCTGTTGTGGTACTGTGGAAGGATCTAAGCCATGTTGATATTTAGTTAGTAGATTGTTTTTTTAAAATGTGGTTCATTAGTTGGGTATGAACCACTCTTTCTAGTATTTTTGATAAGGGTGATAAAATAGCAATTGGTTGGTAGTTGCTGAGTTTTAAGGAGTTGCCACCCTTGAGCAGTGATATTATGTGGGAGATCTTCCATATAGTAGGCACTTTGCACTCTGATATTGCTCTATTAATTAGAATAGTAACAGGATAGGCTATAGCCTCTGCTGCTAGTTGTAAGAATTCTGCTGGAAAATTATCTGTGGCCAGGTCTGAGCTTGTGGAGGAGTTTTAAAATGAATTTGGTTGACACCGGGTGTATGCTAAAGTGGGATGTATTATCTTGTGTATTTATGCAATTTAGTGGGGTTTTAAGGACAGGACAGCTGCCGTTAGACTGGGTTTCTGCTAGGGCTTTAACTGTTTCTGTGCAATATTTGTTAAACTGAGTGGGGATATTATCTTGACTGTTATCTGTTGCAGGTGTTGGGGTGCCAGATTTGCCTGGTTGGACTATAGTGTTTATATTGACCCAAAATGTCTGAGGGTTGTGATTATATTTTTCCTGAATCTTTTGGTATTAGTTGATTTTGTCTAGTTTTGGCTTTATTATGGAGTTCTAAGTCGCTTTGTTTTGTTGATTACGTTCTGGTTTCGTGATATTGTATCCCTGCTTTGTCCCTGTCTTTGAGAACGGATTTAGTTATCTTGGTTAGCCAGGGGGCATATTTTGCTTTTATTCTAATGGGTCTGGTGGGTGCATGATGGTTTAAGATTTGTAGGAAAGATGTGTTGAAGTAGTGGACTGCTTCATCTAGTGATAGTTGTGTTAGTGGTTTCCAGTTGCAACATTTTAGGGTATTTATAAAGTCATCTGGTTTGAAGTTCCTTTTATTTCTTATTTCTCTAAAGGTTGCCTGGTGAATTTGGTGCATTTTACCTCTAAGGAGGAATGTAGTTTGATAGTCACTAAGGCTGTCAGGCAGACAGCCTGCTTGAGATGCGAGTGAGGGGTTGGATATAAGAATCCAGTCCAAAATGAATTGATGTTTGGAGATTTTATCAGCCCTAGTAGGGGATGAGATAAGATGGGTAAATCCATGGAGGTTAATGTGGGTGGATGGATTGTGAGCAGAGCAGTTGAGCCAGTCTATATTAAAGTCTCCTAGCAAGATATTTTCCTGAGGAAGGGAATTAGAGATCCATTCTAGTAGGGTTTCCATCTTGGCAATTGTATTGCCTGGTGGGCAGTTGCAGCCTATAATATTTATGTGCTTCTTGGGGTTCAGTTTTAGCCTAGTTGCTCTAACCTCAATGGTGATGAAATGCTTCAAGTGATTGATCAAGGACCACCTATCTGCAAACCTACAAGCATTACTAGACCCGCTTCAATTTGCCTACTGGGCCAACCGCTCTACAACAGATGCCATCTCATTTGCTCTTTATGAATCCTTGACACATCTTGACAATAAAAACTGTTATGTAAGGAAGCTATTCATCGATTTTAGTTCTGCCTTTAATATGGTAATCCCTCAATACCTAATTGAGAAGCTTGTCCACCTGGACTTCAACACCTGCTTATGCAATTGGATCCTGGACTTTCTCATTGATAGACCCCAAAAGGTATGCATGGGCAACAACACCTCAAGGAACTTAACTCTATGCATGGGAGTCCCTCAGGGATCTGTCCTGAGGCCTCTGCTGTTTACTTTACAAACTTATGATTGCACCGCCAGACATAATTTGAACAAGATAATCAAGTTCTCAGATGAACCACTGTAGTGGGTCTTATCAGGAGTGGAGATGAGATTTCCTACAGAGATGAGGTGAACCACTTCATTAACTGGTGCAATATTAATAACCTGGCCCTAAACATTAATAAAACCCTCATTAATGGACTTCAGAAAGATTCAGGACTCACATCACCGACTCATAATTAAACGGGAAACAGCGGAAAGAATGAGTAGCACCAAATTTGTGGGTGTGTCTACTTCTGATGCTTTAGCACGGTCAACAAAGACTAACCACATTGTGAAGAAAGCATATCAATATCTGCACTTCTTGTGGAAGCTGAGGAAAGCTGGTCTCCCTTCCTCTGTCCTCAAAACCTTCTATAGGGGTACCATTGAAAGCACCTTGGCTAGCAATCTCACAGTCTGGTTCGGTAACTGCAAAAACCCGAAGCGAAAAGCCCTACAGAAGGTTGTGAAGGTAGCAGAGAAGATCATTGGATCCCCAATTTCAGCTCTGCAGGCTCTATATGAAGCATGATGTATTGGCAGAGCCAGAAACGATACGTTAGTATGTGTTGTACGTCCTCCGGAGTATTTTCCCATATGCTATCAGACTGTTGAACTCTACAACATATCAATAGCTGTTGACCGGAACAATCAGTAGTACAGCCATCCTCTTGTGCAATACCTACATCACGCTGCTTTAAAAGTGCAACCAGTAGTAACTGAACATTCCATACAATATACTTGTGCTATTCGGTATATTCTGCATACTCTGTGCAATAATTGCTTTTCCACATGCGCAATATTTGACAAAGGCTGTTACCAGGGTGATAGAGGTATCTCAGACCTTGTCAGTCTTGTTTAGTGTATGTATATGTGACTGTACTGTTATATGTCCTTGTTACTCTCTGTAGTTGTATGTGATATATGCACTTGGTACCAGTGTTATAGGGGTATGTCAGACCTTGTCAGTCTTGTTTAGTGTATGTATATGTGACTGTACTGTTATAGCCCTTGTTATTCCCTGTAGTTGTATGTGATATATGCACCTGGTACCAGTGTTATAGACGTATCTCAGACCTTGTCAGTCTTGTTTATTATATGTGTATGTTACTGTACTGTTATATGTCCTTGTTATTCCCTGTAGTTGTATGTGATATATGCACCTGGTACCAGTGTTATAGACGTATCTCAGACCTTGTCAGTCTTGTTTAGTGTATGTATATGTTACTGTACTGTTATATGTCCTTGTTATTCCCTGTAGCTGTATGTGATATATGCACCTGGTACCAGTGTTATAGACGTATCTCAGACGTTGTCAGTCTTGTTTAGTGTATGTATATGTGACTGTACTGTTATAGCCCTTGTTATTCTCTGTAATATGATATATGCACTTGGAACCAAAGCAAGGTAATTTTGTTTAACTCGCACTGTGTGTGGATCTGAATGACAATAAAGTTTAATTTGACTTTGACTTTGATAAACTAGTAATTTTGTCATGTTACACATGTAAATAGATTTTACCTCTTGACTTATAGTGTGTACTTCGGGTCTATATTACATAGTCGAAGCTTTAGGTAATTGAATATCTAAAGCTCGACACCAAAACAGTGAAAGCTGTAAACATCGAACTGCCACTTCCTCAAATTCTTTCATAGGGAAAGAATTCTCTTGGCCGAAGAAAAAAAAATGTCAAACCCCACACCCCCAACTAAATATACCAACTCCGAGATCGCTCTACAGTGGAGAAAAGGGCAGATTCCCGAAAATGGCCAAGTGAATTCTTTCCTTACGAAAGAATTCACGGAAGTGGCCGTTCAATATTTACAGCTTTCGCTGTTTAGGTGTTGACCTTTCGGTATTCGATTACCTAAAGTTTTGATCACCTAATATAGACCCTGTGCTTCAGTTATCTGATTTTAATGTAATAATGATTCTGTGTGCTGTTTTTCATCGTGATATTACTGACTGTTTGTCTTTGCCTACCTGGCCTGGGTTGTGGCTGAAAATGGTCTATTGAATAAATTAGCTACACACTTAACAAATTATCGTCACTATCGTACTCCTCCTCATATACCTCATCATCAGTGACCCCGTTTTCTCATTTTCTTCATGGAGTCAGGGTGCTGTTTCACCTGTCTCTACCTCTATCAAGTCAGCGTACCTTTTCCATTGTTTTTACAACAGTCACAGATCTTCTCTCATGTAATCCATCTTTATGCTGGACATCTTCCTCACTGTCCCTAATCTTTTTCACCAAATCATCTTCTGCTTTCCTGCACATGTGCCCAAACCTCTAATCTATTATCTTTGACAGTCTCCACAACTGGAGCTGATTTGGCTTCTGCTCTTACGTCCTAATTTTTTGTCTGTCCTACAGTGTCCATCCTACCACCATCTCAGGCACTTCATCTCCATAACTTCTAGCTTCTTCAAATGCTTTGCCTTCACTGTCCAGGTGTCTGTACCATACTATAGTACTGGTCACACCACTGTTTTGTACACTCTAATTTTCAGCTTCTTTGGCATTCTTCTGTCATACACTACCCTTGACACTTTATGCCTGTTAGCTGTCACCCCTCTTATTCTAGCTTTGCCCATCTGATCCAGACTTCCTTTCTGCTTAAGTATCACTCCCAGATACTTGACGTTATTAACCTGTCCCACTAGTCCTCTTCTATGTCAATTTTCGTCATCTTCTGATTTCCCCATGTTGTTGCCATCCCAACTGTCTTGTCTGTACTCAGTTTCATCCTCTCCGCCTTTAGTTTTGCATTGCATTCCTCTTATCATTTGCTGAAGTTCCTCATCAGAGTGTGCTTGTAATACTACATTATCTGTATTCAGCACTTTTGTTAATCTCCTCCAGACAACCTATTTGCTAATGTACTTAAACACTTGTAATAAACAACAGTCGGCTCAGAGCTGAACCGTGATGCAAACCAACTTCCACTAGGAACTATCTGTGAGTGGAGATTGTTTGTACTTGTGTTATTGGGTCCTTCATAGCCTGCCCTAATTTAAACAATATTTCCAGCACTTTAAATCATTACAAGACTGCTAAATCAGCTGTCTTGGGACATTGTCATATGTTTAATCCAAGTTTAGGAATGCCCATCTGGACTCTTTCCTCAACACTTAACAAATGTAGCACATAAATAAATAAAAGTCATACATGGGATCTCACAAAAAACTCTCAACAGAAATTCTGACAGTGGATAAAGCATCACATGAGAAATGGAGCATATACAATAGTTTCATTATTATTTGACTATACGTTTTGTGCAGTTAACATTTACCTGTGTGATAGCCTGTCTCATGTTTCATCACCGGTTTCCCTTAATCTGTACATCATGGATCCTTTTATGCTATTGTTTAATGACAATCCATTACACTGCCAACACTATGAAGGACTGCTTACTGGCCATTAATGCCACCCCAGTAGACTACCTTTGCTATATATGATATTACCTGCCTTCAGTACATTAGGTAAGCTTAGATCTTTCATAGGCTCAGTCCTGCTTTGATTCAGCAGCTATGGACTTTCGCACTAATTAATGCTTGTATGTATCAGTTTGGGTCCTTAAAAAACATCAAGGTATTTGAAAGCTTTACATGTGCTCTTCTAATGAAACTTAAACATTATTTCTTTGGATTTATATAAAATCAGTGGAAGCTTTTGTCTTGTATGACTCATTTTCCTGCCTCTCACTTGATACAAAAATGTTCACTGAGTGCCCTATTAGTGAACCACATTAGTAGGTCTTCTAATCACTTGTACTAATTCCTTTTACTTCAGGCTTCTAAGTGTTACTTCCCTTCCTCTTCCAATGTCTTCACTTCCTGTTTATTCTTAACACAGCCCTCACTCCTTAATTTTCTTTGCAGTATTTACTGTCTGGTTTCAAATGTTTACGCAGATTTGTTTTTGTTGTTTTTGACAGCTGACCATTTCATAGTCCAGAATCCCTTTATTCTTTATATCCTATATCTGGTTCCTGTACCTTGTCAGCTGAAATCAGCATGACTAATTATTTGTTTATTTATTCTTTTGTGACCTCTGCAGACTCCGAGTGACCGTATGCAAGTGAAGCCCTCGTATCTGCATCATACACTCTTATTGACTGTCTATTAAGTTTTCTTGCTGTGTCTGCGAACATAAGTATGATATTTTGAATGTATATATGCCCTGATTATGAGCTTTTTTATTTACAGGTACAACTTAATTTTTGAACGGCATAGCTGTATCATGCCAAACTTTTAAGGTTCACTATGTAAATAATATTTATTTTTTCCTTTGCCGATCTTCTTGTTCATCAAGCCCCTTTCCTGGCACTCTGAATTAACCCACATATTCTGCCAGGCTGAGGGCACAGTCTTCTTTGTTTGGGAATTGCTCGAACCTAGGAGTGAAAAATGAACAACCAGGAGGTGCCGTCATTCTGAAGGGGCTAGGGCTTTTCTGTTAGTCACATCTCTCTGCAATATGATGATCATGTGAGCTCCTTCAGGTTGGGTGGGCAATGAGAAGCTGCCAGAATGTGTACCCTGCCCTGGGCAAATAGGACATCCAAGCTTAGTCTGCTCTCTGCTGCACCCCCCACCCCCCAATTCTAGCTTAACTTCTGTGCTCTGACTTCCGCCAGAACTCAACAAAGGACTGCCTCTTGTGGTCCCTCTTCTCCTGACTTTCATCTTCCCTATGTCACTGTCAAGCACCCAGGCCATAAACTGAACACGGGTCACCTGGTCAATAATTCATTTGCTACTTCACCAGTGAGGTAGCACTATGTGATTAATGTTGAAGTTATACATCTGCACTTTAATAGTTTGACAATAGTTTGACACCTGTACTGTAATAAAGTGCCATCTTGTGTGTCTCATTGTTGCACTATCATTTGGCCCCGACGACACTTTATAAGAAAGAAAAAAAAAAATTCAAAAATTCACTTAGCAGCATAACCTCATGACCATTTGGGGTTGCAGACTAAGAAAAGATGTGCAATGGAACCTACTGGGGAGGATTAAGGATATGAACTGTTAGCAAGCTTCACATTTTAGTCCGGGCCTATGTCTCTGTTTGGCTACTGCATAACTCTGAACAAGTTTCTTAACCAGACAGTGCTTTTGAGCTGCCCCCTCCCCCAGAAGAGATACTTTTTTTAGTGGATTTGCCTGCTCACCAAACACATAAAATAAATAAAACAAATAACTGTCTCTGGGCGTGTGTTTCCAAATAGACAATCATTGGTGCTTTCTGCCTGGTTCTGAGTACAAGAACAAAATTACCATTGTTCAAAGGACAGATCCTAAAGAAAGTGTAGGAAGAGAAGGTTCATTTTTAACCATCAGTCCAGTTATGTGTCTGCTCCCCACTGATTTGTAAATGGTTATGTTGTACTTTGCAGGAATACTAAATGAAGTTCAAAACTATCAATTTTAAAACTGTATGTTAGTAATGTGATTTGAACATGTCATATCGATTAGTTGTATTTCTAAGTGCTGGAAAGTTGTTCATCCATTAATGTGCATTCTGTTCCATTACTTTAACAAATATGGCTACAAAAATGTTTCTCATTGTGACATACCTCTATGGCATTATGGTATGCATCATAGACTCCCCCATTCTGTTTACAGACTCTTTCTCTGTAACACTGCCTTGCTAAACTGAATTCAGGAAACAGCAATGATTTGTGTTAAATTTGGGTCAATAAACATGGATTATGTCTTTGTGGACTTGGAGAAAGCATATGATAGGGTGTCTAGAGAGGAGTTGTGGTATTGTATGAGGAAGTCGGGAGTGGTAGAGAAGTATGTAAGAGTGGTACAAGATATGTACGAGTGGGGAGCCGTTTATAATCTTGAAATACTGAAATGTTGAATTTCAGTATCTTGAGACTATAAACCTGAATGTTTAAAACAGCGAAAGTTCATAATCGTGAATTCAAATATCTCGAATTCGCAGTTATGACCTTACGCTACACATGATGTATGGGATTGTGTGCTTATGGTGAGCGGTGCCGTGTGTGTATCTAGGTGTTTTGTCAGGTAAGTGAGTGTTTTGTAAGGGATTTGAGGGCGGGTTAGAGTGTGTTTGAGTGTTCTGATATGTTTGATGCGTGTGTGAGGGACTGGAGAATGTGCGTGTGTGAGTTTGCTTTTGTTTCCTGTTTGTGCAATCTCGGAGTTAGTATATATAAGTAGGGGTGTGTGTGTGTGTGTGTGTGTGGGGGGGCACAGCCCCCCCCACATAGGGGGTGAGTTGTGTATGTGTGTAGTTTTTGTTTATGTTGTGATGTGGGTGTTGTGGTGTATGCATGGTGTAGTGTATGCTGTTTGTTCGGTGTTTTGAATTTCGCAGTTTTGGGCTCGGGGTTTTATAGTTTCGGTGTTTTGTGGATTCGGTTTCATAGTTTTGAGATACTGAAATTCGATGTTTCAGTATTTCGAGATTATGAAGTGAATCCTTACGAGGGTAGTGTGATAGTGGTGAGGTCTGCAGTGGGAGTGACAGATGCATTTAAGGTGGAGGTGGGATTACATTAGGGATTGGCTCTGAGCCCTTTCTTATTTGCAATGGTGATGGACAGGTTGACAGACGAGATCAGACAGGTGGCCCCATGGACTATGATGTTTGCAGATGACATTGTGATCTGTAGTGAGAGTTGGGACCAGGTTGAGGAGACCCTGGAGAGGTGGAGATATGCTCTAGAGAGGAGAGGAATGAAGGTCATCAGGACTAAGACAGAATATATATGTGTGAATGAGAGGGAGGATAGAGGAATGGTGAGGATGCAGGGAGTAGAGTTGGCAAAAGTGGATGAGTTTAAGTACTTGGGATCAACTGTTCAGAGTAATGGTGAGTGTGGAAGAGAGATGAAGAAGAGAGTACAGGCAGAGTGGAATGGGTGGAGAAGATGTCTGGAGTGATTTGTGACAGACGGGTACCAGTAAGAGTGAAAGGGAAAGTCTACAAGAGGGTAGTGAGACCAGCTATGTTGTATGGGTTGGAGACAGTAGCATTGGCAAAAAGGCAGGAGTCAGAGCTGGAAGTGGCAGAGTTAAAGATATTAAGATTTGCACTGGGTGTGTGTAAAAGGAAAAACTTCAAAGATCAATACACGTTAGGTTCAAGCAAGGCACCCTTTATTACTTGCAGCAAGGAGACAAAGCATGTAGGTACAAGGTTTGTCTAACTTTCTGGTGGTCAGTATATTATTCTTATACAGTTCTCTTCATGTCACATAGAAAATGTTACTAATCTACTGCTGATGTAGCTTTCTGTATGTTACACAGAAAATGTTACCAGGCTTATTGCTGACATGGTCAGATTATTGCTGTCTTGCAAAAACATTTGAGAAAAACAACCTGGCCTTGGGCTTATTTTAGCCCACCTTGTCTCTTCAATTCTTCCATTGTACAAATCTAATACATGCGATACATTTTGTCTAGATTCAAGGTACATTTCTAGCTTTGGTACAAGTAGTGCTGACTATAGTTTAATCTTTCAAACATCTATTGTTTTCTTTATCAAGACTTCTAGCAGCTGCACATTTTCTCATGGCATAAGCAGAAATAGAATGTCTCTTATTAAGTTTCCGGTAGCTGCACATATTTTCATTGCATAAGCAGAATAAAGTGTCTTTTATTAAGTTTCTAATAGCTGTGCAGATTCATGCAGTATGAACAGAATAAATGTATTAACCCTTTTAAGCCTTTAATGTACTAAGCATGCAAATTGCTATTATGCATTTTCCTAACATTTCCCTCCTTTTAATACTTTTATTCTACTTTCAAAACAAGCATAAACAGTTTTTTCTTCCTTTAACCTCTTCCTACTCAGGATTTGCAGTTAAGAGAGTCATTTAATTTAAACCCATGAAAGCATTTTCAATTTTTCAGTAACTCTTCGAGTTCGGCATCTTGGTATAAGGTTTCCAAAACTGAAATGTCTACAAAATTTTTGATTAGTCCTTTTATGCAGGGGATGCAGCAGCACCCACACACCATCAGTAGAGCTATCCCTACACAGATGGCAATCAGAATGTTCATTAGGATACTGCCCCACCCCCCCCCAAACAATTTCTGGAAAAAGTCCATCAATGGATTTGGTCCTGGTTTGGTCATGGCTGACACCTGCTGGATTACCTCAAGATGGTTGTCTATCTCATGTTTGTGGTCAGGAATATATGAACAGCTCTCCTCCTGGATTAACATGCACGTACCTCCTCTCACCACTAGGATGAAGTCAAGAGCCACGCGATTTTGAAGTACCACTGTTCTCATGGCAGTCAGTTCATCGGTTACCAATTCTAGGGCAGAAAAGGTTGCATTACTCATTATTTCGAGAAGCTTAGACAATTTTCTCAGTTCCCAGATTGATTTTGTTGCTCCATATGCCAGTAATATGCCTGCCCATGATATGACAGTATCACTCAGATCCATGTGTGATAGTCCTTCGTTATTTCCAGGGCCTAAGTCATGATGGTATTTCCAGGGTGCATTGATTTGTCCCACTGGATTGACAGGCTTCTTGATTTCTCGGACATTCCGTATCTTCCCTTGAGGTAAAACTGTCGTGTGTCGTATGGCCGGAACCAGGTATCCCAAAAAGCAACTGCCGGACCAATTCTCGGGTAGCCATTTATATGCTTTTCTTTCGCATATAAAATAACAGTCTTCCACTTTAGTATTAACTTTACTATACCCTTGCTCTGCCTGAAACATTTTTCTGTCGATTATAGACAGTTGTTTGTAGAGATCAGCATTAAGTTTTACTTCTTCAATTGTCCTATGCATCAGTTTAACAAATTAATCATAGCTCGTGTTGCAATAGAATCTGATGTTATCGGATTTAGTGTAGCATCTATAGGGAACAGTTACATTGCAATATCTCCAACCTACCTTGACTGTATCATTCTTATAAAAACACACAGTTCCTTTCTGTCGAATAGACAAGTGCAATGCTACCTTATCTTTTGATGTGACATCTGATGTATCATGAATTAAGTTTTCCCAGGTCTTGTTAGCCGCTAGGGGAACTGCAGTTAACAGTAGCCCCCCATATGCTGTTGGTAAAGCTGTGCAAATCCAGCAATTTAAAACATTGAAGGTTTCAGCATACACATATTTAATTGCCTGGTAAGTATTAAAGTTTGGGTGCCACTCTGCACACTTATTTAGCTCTACTTGCGTGGCTGAGAAAAGAAATGGCCACAATAAAAAGATTATTGTCACCAGTACAGTCAACAGGATGGTCATGTAATATTTTTGTGGAAACGGTTGTTCTGCACTTCCGTTTTCTCCGGTTCTTCCAAGTAGGTGTATTTGGATCTTACTGGATTCCGTCATCTTATTTTGGACACGTGATCTTACTCTCTGCCCTAATAGGACCTTCAGCACCGATGGTTTCTTCACTGGGTTTGAGATGGATCAGTCCTATTGATCTGACCTCCCTTTGTAGCCAGACTTTGTGCTTAGGGTCCCAATGGAGAGGTAAGATCTTTGTCCAATTCAAAGTTCTTTACCAGCTTGCAGTGCATCAGGTGTATCCACGAAGCTCGTTCTGCTATTTTGACTGCAGTAGGTGTCGAAAGAAGCACCTGGTAGGGACCTTACCACCTTGGCAATGCCCAGTTCTTTCACTTCATGATTTTAATCCATACCCAGTCTCCTGGCGTCACTGCCACTTCCGATGTTTTGGTTTGTTTTTTATCTGAAACAGAATTTGACTGCAACAGATGTTTAGAACTCAGCAACTTTTTCATATATTCAGCTAGTGTAAAATCAGCCTCCTGGTCTGATGACATGAGACGTTTCCACTGGGGTGTATAATAAGCTCTTCCAAACAGTTTTTCAAAAGGAGTCAATCATTTTGCTGTAGGGACAGTTCTCATGCTCAACAGTGCCAGGGGTAAACAGTACAACCAAGTTTTTCCTGTCTCAGATATTAATTTTCTCAATTTGCTTTTTAATATACCATTATGCCTTTCAACCAGCCCTGCAGACTGTGGATGGTATGCACAATGATTTTTTAAAGAAATACCAAAATGCTTACTCAACTGCTGTATGGTTTGATTTACAAAGTGTGTACCACTGTCACTGTAGATCCTTTCCGGAATACCAAACCTAGGAATGATTTCCTTGACAAGTACCTTTGCCACCGTAGCTGCATCTGGATTTTTGGTTGGAAAGGCTTCCACCCACCTGGAAAACATATCTACAATGACAAGACAATACTTCTTATTTTCACATTTGTTCAATTCTATGAAATCCATACAGATAGTGTGAAACGGATATGGTGGTGTGGGGAAACTCCCTTGCTTGGGCTTTAACGCCCCTTGTGCATGATGTTTGTTACAAATATGGCACATCAAACAAAATTTTTTAGAGTAGTTTGCAAATCCGTACGTTGTGAACACTTGGTTCACCAGCTGTACCATCCCCCCTGTTGAGACATGGCATTGCCCATGGCTCAACAATGCTGCATAGCGAAACAAATTAGAGGGTAGTATCGGTTTTCTTTCTTTAGAGATGTACAGCCCTTTTTCGAGGATTGCTCCTCGTTTTATCCATCGCTGTTTTTCAGCTTGCGTAGTGAGTGTCTGCATTGTTTTTAACATGTCTAGATCTAAGGTTTCAGATGGTTGTAATTCCTTATTTAAAAGAAATACTTCTGTGGCTGCTTGTTTTGCAGCTGTATCAGCTCTCGCATTACCTTTTAAAATCCTATCCTGTTGCTTGGTGTGAGCTGTACATTTGCAAATGGCCACTTTTTGAGGTAACTGAATAGATTTTAAAAGATCTAAAATAAACTGTGCATGATTTATAGGTTTGCCAGTAGATGTTATCATTCCCCGGTTTTTCCACTGTTGTGCAAACACATGTACAGTGGAAAAAGCGTACTGGCTGTCAGTAAAAATGTTTACACATTTACCCTTTGCTAGGGTACATGCCCGTGTTAGGGCAATCAATTCTGCTGCCTGTGCAGATAAATAGTGTGGTAAAGATTTTGCTTCTACAATCTCTGTATCAGACTACTGCATATCCTACTAGTTTTTTTCCTGCAGGACCCCTTTTGCACGAGCCATCCACGTAATATTTCACCTCGGCATTGTCCAAGGGGACATCTGTGAGATCTTTTCTAGGTAGGGTCTTTTGCTCAATTACCTGCAGGCAGCGGTGGGGTGTGCCATCTGCAGGGGTTGGGAGCAGTGTAGAAGGGGTCAGAGTTGTACATCGTTCAATTGTCATATGAGGTTGGCTCAACAATATAGTCATGCAGGAAAGATGCCTAGCAGGGGAGAGGTATGCCACTTTTTCTTGCAGTAAAATGATCGCGACTGCATGGGGCACTCTCAAAGTGAGAGGGTGGAACAAGACTACTGAGGCTGAAGCCTGCACTGCCATTGCAGCTGCAACTACTGCTTGTACACAGTGGGGTAAGGATTGTGCCACTGGGTCCAGTTGTGATGAATAGTAAGCGATGGGGCGTTGCTTATCCCCATGCTGTTGTGTTAATACTGATGTCATGTAACCCTGCTTGCAATCTACAGTATGGAAAAAAACATTTATGATAGTTTGGCAATCCCAGAATTAGTGAGGACACTATTAACTGCTTTAGTTTACAAAAGGCAGACTCTGCCTCTGGTGTCCATTGTAACAAATCCTGCGCTGCCATAGGCGTCTTATATATAAGGTCAGTTAAGGGTGCAGATTCCAAAGCATAGTTTGGAATCCAGCTTCGGCAAAAATTAGTTGTACCCAGGAAGGACATCATTTCCTTCTTGGTAGTGGGTTTTGCTGCTTGTAAAATTGCTACTTTTCTGTCCTCATCTAACGTTCTACCTTCCTTGGATATTACATATCCTAGGTATTTAACCTGTTTTTTCCAGAGCTGCAGTTTGTCTTTGTTTACCTTATGTCCCTCAGCAGCTAAAAATCGTAGAAGTGCTATGGTATCTTCCTTACAATCCTGCTGGGTGGGGGCCACCAGCAGAATGTCATCAACATAAAGTAAAACCTGGCTACCTCTTGGTGGGTTGAATCCCACCAAGTTGCTTGTCATTTCTTGTAAGAATATCATTGGACTTTCACAATATCCCTGTGGTAGGCGTGTATATGTATATCTTTTTCCCTGAAATGTAAATACAAACCAATAGTGGCTATCAGGGTGTATCGGTATTGAAAAGAATGCGTTGTTAATGTCTACCACAGAAAAATACTTTTGTTGAGGTTTTAAGTCATTCAACAGGGTGTGTGGATCTGGCACTATGGGTGCCCTTGGTATTACCGCGTCATTTACAGCTTGCAAATCCTGGACCATATGCCATTCTCCATTGGCTTTTTTAACTGGAAATAAGGGTGTGTTACATGGTGAATCGGGAGATTCTATTATTATCCCTCCTTTAAGTAAGGATGCTATAATAGGCTTTATCCCTGCCTCTGCATCTTTTCTTAAGGGATACTGTCTTTTTTGTGGTCTGAATGCTGACTTTGGCGTGATAGTGACTGGCCCCGCTGTACGAATGAGCCCTACATCTGATTTCCCTGTTGACCAGAGAGTCTCTGGTATACCTCGCAATGTGTTGTTTTCTTCCTCCTTTAATAGGAGTGTCCATCAGCTGTCTTTGCTAGATTGCAAGTGCACAGCTGGGTTGGTCTGAGTTATCCAATTCAATTTTTGTACTTGTACCCCCTGTCCTGACAGTTCTAGTTCTGTCTGTTTCTTCCATCTCATGGCTTTTTCTCCTAGGTTTGCCCATTTTAAATTTTTGTTTTTAGTTAAACTAACATGTGGTAATCGATTAGATTTATAAAGTGCAAAAAACTCCTGGGGCAGTGAACAGCTGGCTACACTGTTCCCTTCTGTGTCCCAGTACAGGTTACGCAGCATCAATCTATTTGTATGATTCTTAAATAATTTTTTCTCATATTCCTTATCAGGTCCTGGTGTGTCACAAAAATACAGGGTGCAGTGCAACAGGTGTTGCTTGTCAGTGTCAAGGGAGGGAAACTTACTGCTGGCTATGCTCATTAGTTCCTCGGTCACAGTCCCTGGATCAGTCGTAACTAAGTCCTGGCTGTACCAGTAAAACATTTCACCCTCCGATTGCACCACAAAGGTATTATTTTGTTGCTGTGATTCCATACCCTGCATGGTTGGGACTACTGCTATACCAAATATCTGCATGAGGTCTCTGCCCAAGAGATTTACTGGGCATTTTGCAGAAACTACAATTTTGCTTTTCTGTGTTAATCCTGAAACTGGATCAGTTATTGCAATGTTATGGGAGAGAGGCTCCCAATACAGTTGTCCATTAGCTGCTTTGACCAGTATGTAATCAGGTGACTCTATGTTTTCTGGTAGTTTGGAGGGGTGTATCAGGGTCCGTGATGCCCCTGAATCACACAAAAATTTGACCTCCCTTCCTTCTACCAAGAGTGCAACTTCTGGTTTCGTGTCTGCTAAATAGAGTTCCAGGCTCAACAAAGCTAGATCTAATATTTTGTTTTCTTCATTGTCACTAACTTCCTGCACTTCCTCTACTCCCTCTATCACATTCTCATTTGTCCTTTCTTCACTAGCCCCTTCTAGTGATTCTTGACTATCATATAGTCAGTCCTCATCCTCCTTGTCTTCCGTTGTTGCCTTCTTATTTTTCCTGCAATCCCTTGCCAAATGTCCCTTTTTACCACATTTAAAACATTCTCCCCTTTTCTTACGCCATTCAAAGTCCTCTGATCGCTGATCAGACTGCTTGTTTCCCTGTGCGTTTTTCTTGCCCTTTTTCCCAGACTGCACTACATAAACTTCTGCTCTGTCTTCTACAGAAAATACTTGAGCTTTCTTTTTCTTTTTGCTATTAAAATGCCTTTCGGCATGTCTAGCATATTCAAGTAATGATTGTAACCTGCTGGTACGATGGTCTACCATGTGTTTTGTAATAAAACTGCTTATAGGCGCACTACTGCCTTTCAAAAATGCATTTTTTAACTGCTGTTCATATAGGGAATCTTGTGTTTGATCTTCAGGAACCTGCATTCCACAGTGGTTATTAAAACATTCTAACAATCTGGCATAGTATCGGTCAATTGTTTCACCTTCTTGTTGAATGCATTGATTAATGCAAGTCCAGTCTGCCCTAGGTTTCCATTTTTCAGAGATGCGGTCTGTAAGACCTTTTACTCTTGTGTCTAATTCTGCGCTGCTATGTGGGAGGGGTCTTTGTGCAGCGTCACGAGGGTTCCAGTTGCCACAAATCATGTACCAATCTGGCCCTACAATTTGTCTAACTACTTTTTCTACTTCTTCTCCATTTAAGTTATAACTTAACCTCATTCCTTGTAAGTCTTTTGAGAATTTTCTAAAATTAATCTTCAGATGGGGAATTCCCTCAGTGGCTTTCCGGATATCTTCCAGAGTCCAAGGTCTATATACTAAGATAGTTGGGTCCTGATTGTCCTGACCTGCCTGAGGATTAGGTACTTCTATAAGTGGGCATATTTCTTCTTCTCCTATAGGTCATGAATTCTTAACTATTTGCCATAACTCAATATCTTCTGAATTACTTGCCTTTGTTCGGGACCTGGTCCCGATGGGATTTCTGATTTTAGTTAGTTTTAGTTTTATAATATCTCTATCTTCAGTGACCACAGGATATAGTGGGGGTGGACTAACCTGTTCACTCGCTTCATATTCTGGTAAGGGAGGTGGAGGTGCTGATGCTATTACTAAGTTATTATCCTCCTTATCTAAAAACATTGCTTTTGAATCTTTGTTCCTTTGCTCCCTACGGTTTACTTCCTCCAGCCACCTGTGTGCTTGAGGAATTCCTAACCGCCATTGCTTTTTTACCTGACCCTTGGAATCGTTTTTGAGTTGTTTGATAAGTTTGATAAGCGAGGATTTTTCTAATTTTCCATCAAATTCATATTTATTAACCAATTTTGAAAAATATCTAATATTATCGGCGCGTTGTGACTGCATATATTTTGCGTCTTCCGTTAACAGCGGGCTCTGGGGTGTTTTTGTGCAATTATTACCCATTTTATTTTACCTTTGATTGTTATGTAACTTCTCTTAATTTTTTAATGTGTACCACGGATTTTGTTATAGTCTCTTCAGAATGACTGTCTACTTATTCTGTGTCTCCTGATCTATGACAAGACAGTACTCTTTTTTTTATCCCTGACTGTAAGAAAAATACAATCTGATAAAAAACAATACACATCTAGTCCCAGAAACAGAAAACAGAAAAAAGTAGATTCACCTTACCTGAGCCCACGTGATTGATCACCGATTCGCAGAGACCCATCCTTCAGTCACAGATCAGAAAGTGGCTGGCCTCTTTTGACGACAATTCAGTCAGTGGACTTTTCATATAAGAACCGATTTGGTTTCTTCCCCGTATGGTTTTAGCCACCTGGCCGTCTGATCCGAGGTGAAGAGAGGGTTCCGGTCCGAAGGACCAATCTGTAAAAGGAAAAATTTCAAAGATCAATACACGTTAGGTTCAACAGGTTAAACAGGCTTAAACTATTCCTGGCTCCACCAAGTCTGCACTTCAATTTTTCCCTTAAGAAAGCTCTACTTTCAACAAAATCAGTCTATTCGCTTTATTATAAGCCTAGCACTTGCTCCTAAAACCTTTCTTTTAAGTGAAGCACCCTTAAACTAACGTAAGCACTACATCCACCTACAACCCGTGCTAATACCCACTTCCCTTCAAAGTCCTCTCTCTGACCCAGTCACACATCACCCCCTTATACTATTCTGGCATGTCGAGTGGCATATTACTGACGTCCTCTCCAGTTCAGCTGGTTAATCTGGGAATCCTGAGACAATGTTACAATTGTTTCATGTACACAGACAACCCTCTCCTCCTCCCAACAAACACATGTGAGAGATGCAACTATATAGCCAAACTGGAGGCTGAACTCTCTCAACACAGGACTAGCAAGACCAGACAGGACGAGAAGGTAACCACACACACAACAAACCCAGTCTCACATAAACCAACCACAACTGCAAACCAAACACATAGTAACACAAAGACATACTCGGAGGCTCTAATAAAAAACTTACCGAAACAACAGAGGCTCCCAAAGCAGACATCCAAGAAAACACCACCACAAAACTCTGCACAAGCAACACATAGTACACAAAGTCAGTGTGCCAAACAATCACAGCCCTTAAGGCGAAACACCATGCCTGATACACTAGTAATAGGTGACTCTATAGTCAGACACACTGACGTCCCGCTTACCAGGCTGAACAAAGAGAGGGTAACAGTGAGCTGCCTGTCGGGAACTAGGATCCGCCACATAACACAAGCACGCAGGTCACTCCAAAGCAAGTACAAATATGACTCCATCATTGTCCATGCCGGCGTGAATGACCTGAGACGTACCTCCTTGGACTACATAGAGGAGCTCTCTGATTATGTAGCCCAGGCCGGTATGACCCTGACCCTGAGCAGCATTTTGCCCTCACCAAGAATGATGCCACAATACAAAGACAAGATGATCAGCTTTAATAATTGGCTCAATTACTGGTGTCATTCTAGGGGGAGAAACAAAGATGGCCAGCAAGGTTAACAGTCGAATATGCAGCTCAAGACCAGATAGTGAATAATCAGACTTTTATTGTAAATAAAAAACAGACCGGTTTTGGCAAATTAATGTCTTCTTCAGTGTTGAACAAACAATCAAAAATGACACAATAGAAAATGCTAATTTATACAGAGTATTGGCCAATAGGCACATGAATGTGCTGTTAGACCTCATGAATAATACATGATATGTTATGTACTGGCAAACACTATACCTGGGACCATGGCTGAAATGTGTGTTATACCCAAGACCAATAGTTCCAAAAACATCACAAAAGACAAAACCATAATAGACTATGGAACCATAAAGGCTATAATTGTACATAATAAAATATGTACCTCCATAGTCATAATTATGTTAGATATATGTGGAATACTAGAGAAGAACCTATAAGGGGCCCATTTCAAAGCCAGACATAATAAATAATTCTGGCTACTCCTTATAGTACATATATATATATATATATATATATATATATATATATATATATATATATAAAAATATGTATATATAAAAATATGTATATATAAAAAAGATGAAATTAAATTACACCTGATATAGTTGGTAAATAAAATGGAATTCAGTACATCCTTCTGCATTGACTAAATGTTAAAGATGTTCATTAGGACCAGATGGAAAAATTACGCCCAAAGTAATTATCCAGTACTTTTCTTTGTGGTAGAAGATACCATACAAAAAGTAAAATTAAATAATTCAGAAAATATTATACCTGATATAGTTGTTAAATAAGTTGGAAGTCAATACATCCTTTTCCATTCTCTGAATGTTAGAGATGATCATTGAGACCAGGTGGAAAAAGTGCGCCCAAAGTGATTATCCAGTACTTTTCTTTGTGATTGAGGATACCATGCCACCCCTGTGGGTTGCTACGATCACCCACTATACGGTCAATAATCATAAACATGAACTGTGCTTGTAGATGTTTTAATACATGTCGATATAAGGCATTAGTCTCCCTTTTGTTTCTAATGTCTCTTCGATGTTCATTTATTCGTGACCTGAATGGCCTGGAAGTCTGTCCCACATAAAATGCCCCACAGTGACATGATGCCAGGTAAACAACCCAATCACTGCTACAGTTTCCAAAGATTTTACAGTCAAAGACCCTACTGGTGTTGCGACTTGAAAAGTTCTGAAACTTGGTGATCTGTTTGCAAGACCCACAGTGTCCACATGGGTGTGTACCCAATAATTCATGTCCCATTATTGTGAGTTGTTTGTGAATTGCTCCACCACTACCAATATGTTTATAATGAGAGAGATGGGACCCCAATGTTTTGCCTTTTCTGTATGAAAATTGACATTCCTCACCCAGAAGAGATCTGAGTTGTTCATTGGCTAGTAGTATATTCCAATGTCTATCGATGATGTCCCTAATTACGTATAGTTCCTACCATATGTGGTGATGAATCTGATGGTAGTTGATCTGGAATCACCAGAAGGGATCTTATAGTCTAGCAGTCTGTTCCTTTTCATCTGAGAGGATCGTGTCCATGCAGTATTAATATCTGAAAAATTATATCCCCTACTGGCAAATCTGCGACATAAGTCAAGACTAGCAATGTCATAATCTGATTGGGTGGAGCTAAGGCATTTCATGGACATAAATTGTGAAACCGGGATGTTTCTGATGGTATGACGTGGGTGCATGCTTGATGCATGTAATAGAGTATTATACTGGGGGTATTTGCAAAACACTCTGGTGGCCAAAGTATGGTCATGATTCCTAGAAATCATTACATCCAAAAAGTTGATAATCTGCATGTCATAGATGATAGAAAATTCGATTCCCCAGATATTGCCATTGAGATATTCCACAAATTCATGCAAATAACCCACATCCGCACGCCATACCATCCAACAGTCATCCAGGTACCTGCGCCAGATGTCCATTTCAACCAAGTATATGTTATGAGATGCATCATAAATCATGCACTCTTCAAAAAATGCCATAAACAGGTCAGCATAAATGGGAGCAAAGGATGCTCCCATAGCTGTACCCTGTAGTTGCCAATAGCATTGTCCTTGAAAATAAAAAACATTCTTGTTGAGTACATGTTCTGACATGCATATCAATAGCGTGTTAAATCCTGGTGAGTATAAACCTGCCCTATCCAACCAATATTTAAGGGCTTGTAAGCCAGTCCAATGTGCTATACTTGTGTACAAGGCTTTGACTTCCAGTGAACACATTAGCCACCCTGGCTCCAATTGTGTATCCTCGATGATTTTCAGGAACTGTGTGGTGTCTTGTAGCCTTGCCCTGACTAAACCCAAAAGAGGTTTGAGATATTGTGTCAGGAAGGCAGACAAGGGTTCAGTCAAAGAACCAATGCCTGAAACAATTGGTCTTCCTGGAGGTTTAGTTAATGATTTGTGAATCTTGGGTAGTAGATACATAATCTGTTTGCGGGGCTCTTTAACCAAAAGTTCTGTAACACATTTTTTGCTGATGATGCCCTCCTCACATGCTAGATTCAGAAAAGAGCCAATTTCATGCTTCAAATTCGGGGTTGGGTCTATGGCCATGTTCATGTAACATGCTGTATCCGAAAGTTGGGATAAACCCTCTTGAAGGTAATCACTCATGTTTTGTACAACCACGGCCCCACCCTTATCTGCTGGTAATACAACTATATCCTTGTTGTTGCGTAACTGTGGAGGGCAATGCTCTCCTGTTGTGATAGATTATGTTTCAACATAGTGTGTCCATAATTTTGAAAATGTAGGTCCCTAAACACTGACTGCATAAAAATTGACACATGCTTGTTCATAGGGGGCTGGAACTCAGATTTGCCAAATCTGAATTCATTTGGTCCTTGAGATGTGTCATCTGCAAAAAATAACTTAAGGTTAAGACTACGACAAAAGTTAATAACATCTGTAACTATGTGATATTCATTAGAAAAAAAGCCAGGTATAAAACTAAGCCCTTTATTCAAAAGAATATATTGATCACCAGACAAATGTACATTAGATAAGTTTAAAACATTTTGGTTGAATTGTTCATCTTGACTTATGTTAGAAAGTTCTGAATCAAACCCTCCAGGGAATGCTCTAATGGATCTTTTCTTGTGTTTCCTTCCTCCTCTGTGTTTGGAACCATTTCTAAAGGGATATTTTTATTTGTTTTCTTTTTATGTGGTGATCCCCTGTCCCCTGAGCTGTCATAATCTGTGAGAGAGGAATCCTCTCCTGAAGTGCTGTTGTTGAACCCATCCCTATTTTTCAGAATAGATCTTGGTCTTTTCTTAGGGTGACCAGAGTCAGGCCCCTGACCAACATCTGCAAATCTGACAGAGCGATTAAGTTCAAAGGGACGTCCCCTTTGGTAGTCAGAATAATCTCTATGAAATTTTTTAATCTTTCTTTCTTTGATAATTTTTTTGTGGTTTGTCAATTCTCTAGATAACTTCTTAATGTTATCCTGAAATTTTGGTAGGGACTCAAATTTTTTACAATCACAACACAATGTTTTAACCTCCTGAATATTCACATCTACCATTCTCTCATAATATTGTAAGAGGACATTCACAAATAACATAGACCCAATTTGTAAGGCCTCCTTCCAATCACAATTCAACTTATCATCCGGTCTTCCTACCAATGGTTGGAGCCGTATTCACAAGCCCCTTGGAGCAATATTCTTATTAGAATATGCTCTGAATAGTTTCAGATGCCATATGTTGGATCTCAAAGTTTTGAGTCCTTTGGTGAGAGAATGGAAGGATATATCACAGTCAGATGATATATGTTGATCTGTGTTACTTGAATTACTGCCTGGTGAGGTATTGATCCCAAACACTCCAATATCCTCCCGATCGGCACATAATCCAGATAATATACTCTCTAGGTCCATGCTGTGAGTGTCCAATAAAAACCATAAAGTAAGTAATAACAAGAGAGAATGGCAGTTGATGGCAAACCCAGAAAAAACTTCAATAATTACTCCAATTATAGCAGAGGTTGGTAAGAGGCTCCCCAGCCGCCCCAACAAAGTACCCAAATTAGTACACCGCCCTGAAAAATCAGGAGGGTTAATATGGGAAAAAGGTTCAACAACGTAATAATATTCCTAAAATAGTAGATAGTAATAACCTGACTAGAGGAATGCTACCAGATAGGTATCCAACACATATATAATTGGATGAGAGAAATGCAAGTACATATAGTCACAAGGTTAAAGGTAATAATATCAAGACCAGAAAGTCCTTCCTGGTAGTAACCAAAATAATTCTGGGTGTTTAACCTGATTTTGTTAGTTGGTATAATCTAAATATCATCATATCTGTACCTGGCTATACAGTGAAATCAGATGCGCCCAGTAAAGAGGTGGTACTACCACCAACCAAGTTTGATATGTTATATGTTGTAAGATCCACAAACACAGCCAATGTATAATCACTCATTCAAGTGACCATCCAACATAAGTGGATGTATCATGAAAGCCATGTAATTAGACAAATATGCCAGTGGATGAATCATAAAGTAGGGAAGAGCTAGTATCCCAACTGCTTAGCAATATTGCAATGTAGAATTTGCAATATAAAAAATACGACTGCATACATAAATACTTGTGGGGCCACAACAAATCACAATATGTATATGCCTGAATCCAAGGCCAGGTCATGTGGTTTCCCTCTATACACAATGCAGCCAATGGTTGAATCACCTTATGTTCCACGAAATACAGATTTTGTAAAAACAATATTTTCCAAAATCAATGTAATCCAGGTATAACACTTGCCTAAATGATGAATCTAGAAATCCAAATATGTGCCTGTCGAACATGCCCTCTAATACAATGTGATGAGAAAACAAATCACTTGTCAAACATCTAGTCCAGAGTATTCCTGCAATAGGCTCACAACGGATGATTTATTAATAATCCCTGATTAAACCGTATCTACAAGCATGAATTGTTGATACGAAACAAAAGTACTGAAATATCGTATATACATTAATAATGTCCCAAATTCTTGAATATTTGAATAATATCCGCCTTCAGGATAAAGTCGCACTAATCAAAATGGAGTTTTGAAGTAGAAAATCCAATGATGGTACTGGGCAATTCCAACAAGGTCCAAAAACAGTACACACACCTATGTATAGCTCTACAAATGTCCCCCTAACTCACTGTCATAATGAACAGTATATCTGAATAATTTTAGGTAAAAATAAATGTCATCAACTTTTTAACCTGATAGCGAAAATTGTATATAGAGTTCCTACATAAAAATATGCACTTGTCCCCCTGACAAAATACCTGGTGAGCAAAATAATGCCCAACTATCATACACTGTATAGGAAAGCCATATACATTGAACACAAAGTTATATATAGAGTACAGAGGATATAACTATAAAAATAAAAATTAGTCCCAAAAAGAAAAATACTGTTTCAAATCGAAAATGTCACTCAATCCATCAGGTAAAAAAATGGTAGATGTGAATATTCAGGAGGTTAAAACATTGTGTTGTGATTGTAAAAAATTTGAGTTCCTACCAAAATTTCAGGATAACATTAAGAAGTTATCTAGAGAATTGACAAACCACAAAAAAATTATCAAAGAAAGAAAGATTAAAAAATTTCATAGAGATTATTCTGACTACCAAAGGGGACGTCCCTTTGAACTTAATCGCTCTGTCAGATTTGCAGATGTTGGTCAGGGGTCTGCCTCTGGTCGCCCTAAGAAAAGACCAAGATCTATTCTGAAAAATAGGGATGGGTTCAACAACAGCACTTCAGGAGAGGATTCCTCTCTCACAGATTATGACAGCTCAGGGGACAGGGGATCACCACATAAAAAGAAAACAAATAAAAATATCCCTTTAGAAATGGTTCCAAACACAGAGGAGGAAGGAAACACAAGAAAAGATCCAGTAGAGCATTCCCTGGAGGGTTTGATTCAGAACTTTCTAACATAAGTCAAGATGAACAATTCAACCAAAATGTTTTAAACTTATCTAATGTACATTTGTCTGGTGATCAATATATTCTTTTGAATAAAGGGCTTAGTTTTATACCTGGCTTTTTTTCTAATGAATATCACATAGTTACAGATGTTATTAACTTTTGTCGTAGTCTTAACCTTAAGTTATTTTTTGCAGATGACACATCTCAAGGACCAAATGAATTCAGATTTGGCAAATCTGAGTTCCAGCCCCCTATGAACAAGCATGTGTCAATTTTTATGCAGTCAGTGTTTAGGGACCTACATTTTCAAAATTATGGACACACTATGTTGAAACATAATCTATCACAACAGGAGAGCATTGCCCTCCAACAGTTACGCAACAACAAGGATATAGTTGTATTACCAGCAGATAAGGGTGGGGCCGTGGTTGTACAAAACATGAGTGATTACCTTCAAGATGGTTTATCCCAACTTTCGGATACAGCATGTTACATGAACATGGCCATAGACCCAACCCCGAATTTCAAGCATGAAATTGGCTCTTTTCTGAATCTAGCATGTGAGGAGGGCATCATCAGCAAAAAATGTGTTACAGAACTTTTGGTTAAAGAGCCCCGCAAACAGATTATGTATCTACTACCCAAGATTCACAAATCATTAACTAAACCTCCAGGAAGACCAATTGTTTCAGGCATTGGTTCTTTGACTGAACCCTTGTCTGCCTTCCTGACACAATATCTCAAACCTCTTTTGGGTTTAGTCAGGGCAAGGCTACAAGACACCACACAGTTCCTGAAAATCATCGAGGATACACAATTGGAGCCAGGGTGGCTAATGTGTTCACTGTATGTCAAAGCCTTGTACACAAGTATACCACATTGGGCTGGCTTACAAGCCCTTAAATATTGGTTGGATAGGGCAGGTTTATACTCACCAGGATTTAATACGCTATTGATATGCATGTCAGAACATGTACTCAACAAGAATGTTTTTTATTTTCAAGGACAATGCTATTGGCAACTACAGGGTACAGCTATGGGAGCATCCTTTGCTCCCATTTATGCTGACCTGTTTATGGCATTTTTTGAAGAGTGCATGATTTATGATGCATCTCATAACATATACTTGGTTGAAATGGACATCTGGCGCAGGTACCTGGATGACTGTTGGATGGTATGGCGTGCGGATGTGGGTTATGTGCATGAATTTGTGGAATATCTCAATGGCAATATCTGGGGAATCGAATTTTCTATCATCGATGACATGCAGATTATCAACTTTTTGGATGTAATGATTTCTAGGAATCATGACCATACTTTGGCCACCAGAGTGTTTCACAAATACCCCCAATATAATACTCTATTACATGCATCAAGCATGCACCCACGTCATACCATCAGAAACATCCCGGTTTCACAATTTATGCGCATGAAACGCCTTAGCTCCACCCAATCAGATTATGACACTGCTAGTCTTGACTTATGTCGCAGATTTGCCAGTAGGGGATATAATTTTTCAGATATTAATACTGCATGGACACGATCCTCTCAGATGAAAAGGAACAGGCTGCTAGACTATAAGATCCCTTCTGGTGATTCCAGATCAACTACCATCAGATTCATCACCACATATGGTAGGAACTATTACGTAATTAGGGACATCATCGATAGACATTGGAATATACTACTAGCCAATGAACAACTCAGATCTCTTCTGGGTGAGGAATGTCAATTTTCATACAGAAAAGGCAAAACATTGGGGTCCCATCTCTCTCATTATAAACATATTGGTAGTGGTGGAGAAATTCACAAACAACTCACAATAATGGGACATGAATTATTGGGTACACACCCATGTGGACACTGTGGGTCTTGCAAACAGATCACCAAGTCTCAGAACTTTTCGAGTCGCAACACCAATAGGGTCTTTGACTGTAAAATCTTTGGAAACTGTAGCAGTGATTGGGTTGTTTACCTGGCATCATGTCACTGTGGGGCATTTTATGTGGGACAGACTTCCAGGCCACTCAGGTCACGAATAAATGAACATCGAAGTGACATTAAAAACAAAAGGGGGACTAATGCCTTATATCGACATGTATTAAAACATCTACAAGCACAGTTCATGTTTATGATTATTGACCGTATAGTGGGTGATCGTAGCAACCCACAGGGGTGGCATGGTATCCTCAATCACAAAGAAAAGTACTGGATAATCACTTTGGGCGCACTTTTTCCCCCTGGTATCAATGATCATCTCTAACATTCAGAGAATGGAAAAGGATGTATTGACTTCCAACTTATTTAACAACTATATCAGGTATAATATTTTCTGAATTATTTAATTTTACTTTTTGTATGGTATCTTCTACCACAAAGAAAAGTACTGGATAATTACTTTGGGCGTAATTTTTCCATCTGGTCCTAATGAACATCTTTAACATTTAGTCAATGCAGAAGGATGTACTGAATTCCATTTTATTTACCAACTATATCAGGTGTAATTTAATTTCATCTTTTTTATATATACATATATATATATATATATATATATATATATATATATATATATATATATATATATATGTATACAGTATAAGGAGTAGCCAGAATTATTTATTATGTCTGGCTTTGAAATGGGCCCCTCATAGGTTCTTCTCTAGTATTCCACATATATCTAACATAATTATGACTATGGAGGTACATATTTTATTATGTACAATTATAGCCTTTATGGTTCCATAGTCTATTATGGTTTTGTCTTTTGTGATGTTTTTGGAACTATTGGTCTTGGGTATAACACACATTTCAGCCATGGTCCCAGGTATAGTGTTTGCCAGTACATAATATATCATGTATTATTCATGAGGTCTAACAGCACATTCATGTGCCTATTGGCCAATTCTCTGTATAAATTAGCATTTTCTATTGTGTCATTTTTGATTGTTTGTTCAACACTGAAGAAGGTATTAATTTGCCGAAACCGGTCTGTTTTTTATTTACAATAAAAGTCTGATTATTCACTATCTGGTCTTGAGCTGCATATTTGACTGTTAACCTTGCTGGCCATCTTTGTTTCTTCATAGTATGGTTGGGCCTTGCATCCCCCATGTGCATAGTATTTGGTTTGGACGTCATTCTAGGGGGATCCAATGTCTGTCTGCTTGGGATGACATGCTGGACAAGCCACGCTGCTTCACAAGGGACGGCTTGCACCTGTCACCACTGGGCTTCCGGATATTGGCTAAGGCTCTTGCCACTCCCATAGTGCCTTTTTTAGGCAAGGCTCAAAAGACAAACCCACCACCTTAGAAAACAATAAAGGAAAAAACTAAGGGTAATGCTGCTCAATGCCAGAAGTCTAAATCTCAAGATGCAGGCTCTCGAAGCACTCCTCAGTATGGAGAGCATCGATGTCTGTGCAGTAACTGAAACCTGGTTCAAGGCTCCTGAGAGCACCCCAGCCCTACCAGGTTATACCTCATATCATGCATTTCGGCCCCAAAACCTGGGCCGAACCACAAAAGGAGGGGGAGTGTCCATATTCATTAAAGACACCCACACCTCCAGGTTAGTGGCAACGCACGAAGCATCGGAGACCATCCATGTGCAACTAACCATAGGCAAAACTGCTATACAACTTGTAGCATGCTACAGACCACCCTCGCAATCTCAGGAACTCCATTCAGTCTTCCTGAAGACACTGGAGGATATGAATGTCTCGCCAAATACCATCATATTGGGAGACTTCAACTACCCAAACATAGACTGGGTGCATTACTCAAGCCCCAACACCCTAGCCCAAAGGTTCCTGGAATTCATCAACTCAAATGCGATGGAACAACTAGTCACCTCCCCCACAAGGGGAAATAATATACTTGACCTGATCATCGCAAACATGGGGACAAAATGCTCAACACTGGAAGTATACCCCTCACTAGTGAGATCAGACCATAAACTAATAACCCTAGATATTCATATCCCACCTCCACCCCCAGCACAAAAGACCACAGTGAGAAACTTCTCAAAAGCCGACTTTACACTCCTTAGGACTGAAATGGTATCCTTCAAGCCCCCTGGGCCAGTGGAAACCACATCCCACACTGCTGAATCCTTCACAAATACTTTCTACGGGCATCTCCAAGAATGCATGGATCATGCAATTCCAAATAAAACCAAGACCCTTTCCACCAAAGGCAGGGATCCTATCTGGTGGACCCCAGCCATAAACAAACTTTATAACAAGAGAAGGAAGCTACTGCAAGACAGAGCAAAATCCCATAAAGGGAAGGCATCCCTGATCAGCACTAGCAAAAAACTACATTCACTAATAAAATCATCAAAGGCCAACTTCGAGAGAAAAATCGCTAAGGACACTAAAGATAATCACAAGGCCTTCTTCAGTTATGTTAGAAACCTGGGCGGAAACCCTCAGATATGCGCAGAGTTAGTTCATAATGGCAAAAGATACACTGAACCCACAGATATTGCCAACATACTGGCAGACAGGTTCAGTGCAAATTCCCCCCCCTCCCCCAAAAGACGAAATAAATATCTCAGCTGAATGCAACCTCCCTGAAATCTCAAATGTCCAGGTGAGAGCTGCCCTCAGCAAAGCTAAAAATACAGCATCCATGGGACCTGACGGCGTCCCGGGTTGCGTGCTACGTGAACTCCTAGAGGAGCTAAACCCGCACATAAGAACGCTGTTTAATCTTAGCCTTGCTACAGGATACATCCCTGAACACTGGCGTACAGCTACAGTGGTCCCACTCCACAAAGGTGGCACCTCTACAGACCCTGGAAACTACCGCTCCATAAGCTTGACCAGCCTGGTCTGCAAAGCTATGGAAAGGATCATTATGGAACTCATAAACAAAGACATTGGGGACCTACAGACAATTGACCCTACCCAGTTCGGCTTTGTAAAAGGCAGATCCTGTCTTTTAAACCTGGTGGACTTTTTTGAAACAGTCACTAGAGCCATCGATGAAGGCAAAGCAGTTCATACAGCCTACCTGGATCTGGCAAAAGCTACCCCACTCAGGCATCATAGACAAGCTCAACAGCTTAAATGTAAACCCGTTTGTCACAAGATGGGTTGCAAACTGGCTAAAGGACAGAACCCACAAAGTCAGAATAGCTGGAGCTATGTCAGACTCTAAGCCAGTCACAAGTGGAGTCCCACAGGGCTCTGTCTTGGGACCCCTCTTGTTCGGCATTTATTTCTCAGATGTACAGGCAAACATAGGGGGGTTGTGGCTGACAAAGTTCGCAGACGACTGCAAACTAGGCGCCATAGTCGACACACCAGCTGACACATGCATCCTCCAGAAGGGCCTCACAGAAACAGACGACTGGTGCCAGAGTCATGGCCTTAAACTAAATGCCAAAAAATGTATAGTCATCCCCTTTGGAAAAAACAAAGTACCCACAAATTACCACATAGGTGGTAATCCATTAAGTACGGAAAAAGTAATCAGGGACCTGGGGACCCAAGTTGACAGTGACCTCTCATTTGACACCCACGTCACCAAAGTGGTTAGAAAGACCTTCTACCTTGCCCACCTTATCATGAAGGGATTCACATCTAGATCAAAGGATGTCATTGTACCCTTATATTCCTCCCTTATCAGACCTATGATTGAGTACAATGCCCCATTTGGTATGTACCTCACCCAGCACCTGCAGCAGCTGGAGAGACCCCAAAAGTACCTTACCAAGAGGATCAAGGGTCTCCAGCATATGTCATATGCTGCCAGACTGAAAAAGCTCCAGCTCTATTCAGTAGCATACCACCTGCTCAGAGGTGATCTGTGCCTTACGTACAAGGCCATGTCCAATTCAGAATTAATGGACATGCTCCACCTCAAAAAATCCAAATCCATCAGAGCCACGAGAGCTAAAGATCTAAACCTCAGCACAAATATGAATAGGACATGCTGGAGGGACAGATTCATAACCCAGAGGCTTCCCGCACTCTGGAACAGGATACCTGTCCATGTTAGGCAGAGCCCCTCACTGACTCTCTTCAAGAGAAATCAGGACGAATGGATGGGTGATCGTAGATTTACCCCAGGGGTCATCTCTGTGTCATTGCTAGATAGAGGCACAGTAAACTAAATTTAATTTAAATTGTACACTTTTGTATCATTACATGGGGTGGGGAAAGCCACATCCACTTTGGCTAGGCTTATAAATGCCCTAGGGCAGATAGCCTAGTACTATACTATGAGACTATGAAACTATGAAGCAAGGCACCCTTTATTACTTGCAGCAAGGAGACAAAGCATGTAGGTACAAGGTTTGTCTAACTTTTTGGTGCTCAGTATATTATTCTTATACAGTTCTCTTCATGTCACATAGAAAATGTTACTAATCTACTGCTGACGTAGTTGGACACAGCTTTCTGTATGTTACACAGAAAATGTTACCAGGCTTATTGCTGACATGGTCAGATTATTGCTGTCTTGCAAAAACATTTGAGAAAAACAACCTGGCCTTGGGCTTATTTTAGCCCACCTTGTCTCTTCAATTCTTCCATTGTACAATTCTAATACATGCGATATATTTTGTCTAGATTCAAGGTACATTTCTAGCTTTGGTACAAGTAGTGCTGACTATAGTTTAAGTTTTGAAACATCTATTGTTTTCTTTATCAAGACTTCTAGCAGCTGCACATTTTCTCATGGCATAAACAGAAATAAAATGTCTCTTATTAAGTTTCCGGTAGCTGCACATATTGTCATTGCATAAGCAGAATAAAGTGTCTTTTATTAAGTTTCTAATAGCTGTGCAGATTCATGCAGTATGAACAGATTAAATGTATTAACCCTTTTAAGCCTTTAATGTACTAAGCATGCACATTGCTATTATGCATTTTCCTAACAGTGTGACAAGGATGGGCAGGATTAGGAATCAGTATATTAGAGGGTCAGCTCAGGTTGGATGGTTTGGAGACAAAGTCAGAGAGGCGAGATTGCGTTGGTTTGGACATGTGCTGAGGAGGGATGCTGGGTATATTGGGAAAAGCATGCTAAGGATGAAGCTGCCAGGTAAGAGGAAAAGAGGAAGGCCTAAGATAAGGTTTATGGATGTGATGAGAAAGGAAATGCAGGCAGTTGGTGTGACAGAGCAAGATGCAGAGGACAGGAAGAAATGGAAACACATGATCTACTGTAGCAATCCCTAATGGGAACAGCCGAAAGAGAAGAAGAAACATGATAGTTAGATACTACTGAGTAGGTAGGTTATTTTATTCATTCCAATGACTTGCGAGCCAGTGGATAATGACTTATAAGTGTATTTCTTTATTAATTATGCCCACAAGTAGTTTGCTCCAAGTTCAAAAGAAAAAAGTATGAAACAGGCACAACAACCAAGGGTAAGGATCAGAACTAAGTGGGGTTTTATTAAAAAAAACAAATTTAATATGAGACGGTAAAAAGAAAACATGTATATAATGCAATCATACCTCTCAACCTCTTAGAGCAAAAAATCTGGACAAAGCCATAAATAATGGGGGGACAATGGCCCCAGAATAGGGACATTTTTAAATATTGCTCTTACAAACTTAGAAAGTTGATAGAATAATAGGTTTTATATTAGCATGAATTTTCGGATGGGTATGAAGTCTGAAACTCTAATGTCTGTCATTATTTTTTTACTTCAGTCTTCAATGATTTGCCAGTGATTTGCTAGAAAACCACAATTTTATGAAAGACAGACCAAAAGTATGAGGCAAAAATATGGATAATGTGCAAAAATATGTACAGTTGAAAGGTATGATATGCAATAATAGAAAACTAAAATAAGCCAACAGAAAATGAGGCAGATATTTGTGAAGATTCCTAGCTTGCTAATGTTTGAAATAGACTGTGGTGCATAAAACAGTAGGTCACATCAGAAGCAGTGCACAGCCGGATTTTAGAACAATGCAAAAGCAAAGGTAGAAGGTAGATTAATTGTTGTATTATTCAACATGGTAGGACAAACGTTTATGATGTTCAGCACATTAGGCAGTCAGACCAAGTCAAAGAAAAGAATATTGTGAAATATATAGATTCAGAAGTGTGAGACAGAAAAATGAGTATTATAATAAGGCAATACCTACAGACTGTGAATTCACAACACTAACAGAGAGCTTATGACACAAAGAACACAAATATATAGCCGAAGTAGCAGGCTTAGAATTGGCACACTAGTGACTAACACTCGTGCTCAATCACTAATGTGTAACTCCAGAGTTTTCGCTGTTATCTCAGACTGTTAGATTTCAGAGTTATCTATAAGTAGTATGGCTTGTGGGGACAGAGGCCACCATGTTGGGGGTACAGAGGTGCTTGCCCTCAAGAAAATGCTTAGCTGTTTTCTACCTTAATTAACTGAGATGCACACTCAATTAATTCTGAGGTTTTGTGACTGAGGTTGTGTGACAATCACAAAACAATCAGACTTTCATTAGGAAGCAATGGAACAGCGAAAGCAATAGCTGAACAAGTATGTTTCATATTATTCTTTATATGATCGTTCAGATTATTGTATTTTAATATCGTACCTTTGGAACTAAGTAGTGACTGAAAAGGGTCAGTAGACTGCCTCGCTTACTGGGTAATGCGATAGTAAAATAAACAAATAAATAAGTAACTAAATAAATAAATGTTCCTAAACCACCTGATTGATGATGTTGAAGCTATAGATATTTCAGAGTGGAGAACACTGAGGGATACGATAGCAAAGAAGTGAATAAGAAGAAAGGGAAACCGATTAATGAGGGAAAGACGAAGTGCATTAATAAAACAGAACAAAGAAACCATGTACAAACGCTTCATAAAATGACAGAACTAGAAAAGACTGTCAAGATACTGCGACAGAGAGTATCCTCATAAAAAGGCAGTGCATAATCTTAAGGAATTTATGTGCAGAATGAAAGAAAAGAAACTTTTTCCTAGAGCATGTAGAATCATAAATATAAATTATGACCAACAATACAAAAAGAATAGTTTTCAAGGACAGACAGATTCAGCAAGACTTAGTAGCAGTAGAACATATATAATGGAAATATAATAACTCCTTGCAATTGGAACTGCCTAATGTTGTACTTTTCACCGCTATTAGTGCATTCCTTATGTGTAATAAAATAAATGCTACTCAGGAGCAAAATGGGGTAACCCTGACTGACTCTGACAAAAATATGTACTGGTTGCCATGTCTAGCCAAAACAGAGCAAAGCCAAACAGATAAGACTGTTCAAATACTTACATGCAAGAGAAGGGTGAACTGATTTGTACATTGGATTCTATGGTCCAGTGTGTAAGAGAGAGGAAGTGCTAATCGTTTAGAATTTCCAATGATAGAACCAGGGCTTTCCGTGGTAGTGGTGCTGCAGTAGCGTTGTCGCCTCACAGCAAGACATTGTCGTGTTTGATTCTCAGCTAGAGCGTCTTCTGTGTGGAGGCATGCATAAATGGGCGGGCCTTTGTTGAAGGTTGTGGGTCAGGGCTGGTAACTCGGCACATAAAAATCCACTACCAAACATTAGTGGACCGGAGTTCCGCTGTGGCGACCCCTAACTGGGATAAGCCGAAAGACACAACAAGAACCAGGGCTTTCTGTAGCCTCATATTCTACAGTTCCAATTCTTAAGCACTAATCCATGACTGGGTGTGGGTATATTAGGATTTACCCATGATTGGCATGCTTTGATCAACAGGGTGAAGCTCAACTCATTAAACAAAGCCAACCATGTGTAAATCCTGATATACCCACACACGTGTGGCGATTGTGATCATACAATGACATTATTTAAGAAAGAAATTGCTTATCTGTCTTAAATAATACCATTGTATAATGGTACTGTAGTGTTCTTCCACCTTCTTAATGCTTTACTGATTAATGCGCATGCATATGGCATGTACAGTCGCACACTTGTATAGTACATCAGTACAGTGCTAGGGAGCTGCTATGAAAACGAGCATACCGACATACCGATATTGGTTTGCCTCTGTGTCCTCTTTCTTTCTTTTTTTAATTAATATTTAGTTTTGTAAAGTTACAGCATTACTTGAAACTCAAGAGACATGACAGACATATATGGATAGTGTGGGACATTCTACTAAAGTCTGGACTGTTGAGAGGTAAGGTTAAAAACATTGAGACCAGCTGTATCATCAGGGATTTACCTTTTAACTTCCAGAGTTTTGTAGAATGTCCTGATTTTTTTTGTCTCATATCTAGCTCTGCCCCTCTTAAAATATGTATAGGTGGCATATCCTAATAAAAACTTGAAGTTCTCAACAATAGTAAAGCCGCTGGACTTTTTTTCTATTGGGATATGATCAGTTTACAACAGGCATGCTAACTGGGATGTCCAATCTGCACCCACAATTTGGAACAGTGATGACTTATTGTATAATTGATAATATCTTTGCAAATTTTTGGAATTTACACAGAAAGTAAGGAATGCTAGTGTCTGGCATTTTAACAGCCTTCAAGTCAAATAATTATGGGAGAGCTGAGCAATTTCATGCAGGCAAGGGAAACCTGTGATAATGGAGAAAACTGGACTGTGCGTAAGTGCGACTCAAGAATACCGAGTGACGTGGTTACGCAAAGTCCAGTGTTCTGTCACCCCCTGAAATGGCTACTACCACTAAATATGATAAAAGTAAAATGATTTCCATTATTTTTGAGCACATCTCTAGGCTGTCTGTAATATAATTTAGAAACATTCTTAACATTGAATGCCTAACATGCCCTTCAAATGTAGAACAAGGACATTTTAATACTTAAAATGAGGAGTATTCCTCAGAATGAGGTGCAATTGAGAGGTATGAGTAACAATGATGAGGTTTTTACCCATTATTTTTAGATTTTCCCCCGTTTCTTGAGCAAAGAAGTTGAGAGCTGTGGACAAGATGATACGCAGCAGCTCTTAGATGTTACACAACTGCCATAACATTCTGAGAGCTACGCAAAAACACCGGCACAATCCACTGTTCTCCATTACCACTGGTAATTCATTTAATGGGCTAGTAGAATGCAACATATCACAGCTAGCTGCATGTAGCAAGGTCTGTCAGTACACTGGTTCAGAAATAACACATAGCCCAAGGTCTGTCAGTACACTGGTTCACAAACAGCACGTAGCCCAAGGTCTGTCAGTACACTGGTTCACAAACAGCACATAGCCCAAGGTCTGTCAGTACACTGGTTCACAAATAGCACATAGCCCAAGGTCTGTCAGTACACTGGTTCACAAATAGCACATAGCCCAAGGTCTGTCAGTACACTGGTTCAAAAACAGCACAGAGCCCAAGGTTTGTCTGTACACTGGTTCACAAACAGCGCAGAGCCCATGGTCTGTCAGTACACTGACTCACAAACAGCACAGAGCCCAAGGTCTGTCAGTACACTGGTTCACAAACAGCACAGAGTGAATTCAGGGCTATGTTACACGTTTGTGTTTGCCCATACCTTACTTGGATAGAAGGAAGTTTCTCTGTTCACCTGTGAGAGAGGGGAGTTTTGAGCAGCCTATCTGTCCCTGGAGGAGTGGTTTCAGCCCAGAAATTAGTAGTTTATTGGACATTTTGGACTAATTTCTCTCTCTTTCATTCCCCTGCTATAAAACCCGCATTTGCAAGGTTTTTGTGCTTGTATACAGCTCAGCAAGCTCCTGCCTGGTGCCCTGTAGAGTTCTACAGCAGCAGAGAGACAAAAGAGAGACTTTGGAGTGATTAAGTATCATTTTTCTGCATTTTCTTGCTGCCTTTAGCTAATTCTGCCTAAAACACTGATTTTTTTAGAGTTTCTATGATTTAAAAAGCTTGTTTCAGCTACGTATTGTACTTATTTTACTGCCTGCACTTTAACAAAGCCATTTTTGTGTTTAAATTACCTGTTTAACTGTTGTAGGCTACACACTCAAGTGTGATAGCAATTTCTGTGCATTTAATAGCCATTTATGTGCATTTAAAGTGTTTTTTGATTGTATCAGCTTTATTTACTAAAAAAAAAAAAAAAAAAAAAAATGCACTTGTTTTCTCGCCTTTTAAGCTAGTATAGTCCAGTTTTCAGGCTAGTGCTGAATTCAGGGCTGTGATACTAGTTTCTGAGTTGCCCATACCTTACTTGGATAGAAGGAAGTTTCTCTGTTCACCTGTGAGAGAGGGGAGCTTTGAGCAACTTATCTGTCCCTGGAGGAGTGGTTCCAGCCCAGCAGTTAGTAGTTTATTGGTCATTTTGGGCTCATTTCTATCTCTTTAATTTCCCCACTATAAAAACCGCATTAGCGTGGTTTTGAGTGCTGGGCAACACTGGTTAGCTAGGGTATAACTATTCCCGGCTCCACAAAATATACTCTTCAATTTTTCCCTTGGAACTAGACAAACTTTCAACTTAAGCACTCAAACCATTCACTTCTCAGCCTGGCACTTGCTCAAAACTCATAGCAAGCACTAATAAACCACTAGACCCCCCCTATGCTGTACAGAAGGACAAGGCTCTCTATTCGACCTTACCAGCCATTCAGAAAAACAGTTTACTGTACCTATCCAGGCATGTCCAAAGGGCAGTTTCAGGTGTACTCTCCAGTCCAACTGGTGAATCTGGGCATTTTGAGGCAATGTTACAACTGCCTCATGTACACAGACAACCCCCTCCTCCTACCACCAAACACTAATACATGTGAGAGATGCAATTATACAGCCAAACTGGAGGATAAGCTCTCTCAACCAAAGACTGGACCAGACAGTCAAGAGGAGAAGGGAATTACTTGCATCACACCACCAGTCTCACATAGACCTATGAAACCAGCACTGGCAAAACACGCACATAAATACACGAAGACATACTCGGAGGCTATAAATAAAAATATGCAAAAGCAACAGAGACCTCCAAAGCAGACATCCAAGCAACCTCCACCCCCCAACACAAACCATGAAACACATACTTCACAAAACCAATGTGCCACGCAATCACAGCCCTTAAGGCAAAATAACATACCCAACATACTAGTAATAGGTAACTCTGTAGTCAGGCACACTGACGTCCCACTCACTAGGCTGAACAAGGAGAAGATTACTGTTAGCTGCCTGTCAGGTGCCAGGATCCGCCACATAACACAAGCACTCAGGTCACTCCAGAACAAGTACAAATATGACTCTGTCATTGTCCATGTTGGTGTGAATGACCTGAGACGTACCTCCCTGGACTACATGAAGAGACATGGAGGAGCTCTCTGATCACATAGCCCAGGCCGGTATGACCCTGAGTAGCATCCTGCCCTCACCAAGAATGATACCACAGTATAAAGAAAAAAAATTATCAATTTCAACAATTGGCTAAGCTTCTGGTGTCATTCAAAGGGGATCCAGTGTTTGTCAGTCTGGGATGACATGCTCGACAAGCCACGCTGCTTCGCTAGAGATGGCTTGCACCTGTCACCCTTAGGCTTTCGAATACTGGCCAAGGCTCTTGCCACCCCCATAGTGCCTTTTTTAGGCAAGGCTCAAAAGACAAACCCACCTCCGTAAATAGCACAAATAACAAAAAACTGAGGGTAATGCTGCTCAATGCCAGAAGTCTAAACCTCAAAATGCACGCACTCGAGGCACTCCTCTGTATGGAGAAAATCAATATATGTGCAGTAACAGAAACGTGGTTTAAGGGTCCAGAGAGCACCCCAGCACTACCAGGCTACAACTCATACCATACATTTCATCCACAAAACCCGGACCGAAATACAAAAAGCGGAGGTGGGGGGTGGGGGGGGGGCATATCCATATTCATCAAGGATACCCACAGCTCCAGGTTAGTGGCACAGCATGATGCTTCAGAGATCATCCATGTGCAAATAACAATGGGCAGAACTGCAATTCAAATTGTAGCTTGCTACAGGTTACCCACCATGTCCCAGGAACCCCATTCTGTATTTCTGGAAACACTGGGAAACATAAAGGTCCTACCAAACACCCTGATATTGGGTAATTTCAACTGCCCAAATATTAACTTGGAGAACTACTCAAGTACTAACTCCCTTGCCCAACATTTCCTAGAATTTATAAACTCAAATGCCCTGGCTCAACTGGTCAACACCCCCACCAGAGGTGACAACATATTGGACCTGGTCATCACCAGCATGGGCGACCGGTGTTCCACACTGGAGGTCAACCCCTCACTGGTTAGATGTGACCATAAACTAATCACTCTGGATATCCACATTCTGCCCCCACCCCTGGTCAAAGAAACCACAATGAAAAACTTTTCAAAAGCAAACTTCACATTACTTAAGACCGAGGTGGAAAGTTTCAAATCCCCGATGCTAAAGGATAACGCTGCCGAAGCTGCAAAATCCTTTACTAATGCATTCTACGGGCATCTACAAGAATGCAAGGATCATGCTATCCCAAGCAAAACCAAGACTCAGTCCTCCAAGAAAAAGAAACCAGTCTGGTGGACCCCTGCCATAAACAAGCTATACAACAGAAGGAGGAAACTAGTACAGAAAAGAGTAAAATCCCAAGAGGGGAAGACATCTCTGATCAGTATCAGCAAGAAACCACGATCACTCATAAAATCATCCAAGGCTAGCTTCGTAAGAAAAATTGCCAAGGAGTCCAAAGATAACCACAAGGCATTCTTTAGCTACGTCAAGAATCTAAGTGGCAATTCTCAGATCTGCTCGGAGTTAGTGCAGAATGGCACTAAATACACTGAACTGACTGATATCGCTAACATCCTGGCAGACAGGTTCAGTGCAAACTTCACCCCCCTCTCACCACCAGAAGGGCCCATAACCATACCAGAAGAATGTAGTGCCCCTGAAATCACAGACACTCAGGTTAAAACAGCCCTCTCCAAAGCCAAAACACAGCATCAATGGGACTGGACGGTGTCCCAGGCTGCGTCCTACACAAGCTCAAAGATGAACTAATCCCTCACCTAAACACACTGTTCAAACTCAGCCTCTAAACAAGCTACGTGCCCATAGAGTAGTGCACAGCAACGGTTATTCTGCTCCACAAAGGTGGAGCCACAACAGACCCCGGGAACTATCGCCCTATAAGCCTGACTAGCTTGGTCTGCAAGGCTATGGAGTGCATCATCATGGATCTCATTAACAGAGACATTGGGAATCGCCATACACTGGACCCTACCTAGTTTGGCTTTGTTAAGGGCTGATCATGCCTCCTAAACCTGGTGGAATTCTTTGAGACAGTTACCAAGGCTATAGACAAGGGAAAGGTGGTCCACACAGCCTACCTAGACCTCGCAAAGGCCTTCAACACCATTCCCCATTCTGGTATTATAGACAAGCTCACCAGCCTGTACATAAACCCCTACATCATGAGATGGGTTGCCAACTGGCTCACGGACCGAACCCACATGGTAAGAGTTGTGGGAGTTAGGTCTGACTCTAAACCGGTTACAAGTGACGTTCCCCAGGGCTCAGTCCTAGGGCCCCTCCTGTTCAGTATATACTTCTCAGAGGAACAGGCAAGCACAGGAGGACTATGGCTGACCAAGTTTACAGACGACTGCAAACTAGGGGCTATAATTGAATCTTTGGCTGACACAGACATCCTCCAAAAGGGTCTCACTGAGACAGATACCTGGTGTCAAAACCATGGCCTCAAGCTAAATGCCAAAAAGTGCATAGTTATCCCCTTTGGAAAAAACAAAGTACCCACAAACTACCACATAGGTGGTAGCCTCCTAAATATGGAAGAAGTAATAAGGAATCTGGGGACCCAAGTAGATAGTAATCTCTCCTTTGATAATCACATTGCCGAAGTGGTTAGAAAATCCTTCTATGTGGCCCACCTAATCACAAAATGGTTTGCATCCAGATCAAAAGAGGTCATTGTGCCTCTCTACACATCACTTATCAGACCCATCATAGAGTACAATGCCCCTTTTGGGATGTACCTTACTAGACACCTGCAACAGCTGGAAAGACCACAGAAGTACCTCGCCAAGAGGATCACTGGCCTCAAACAGATGCCCTATGCAGCTCGACTGAAGAAACTCCAGCTGTACTCGGTTGCATACCGCCTGCTCAGAGGTGATCTCTGCCTGACATACAAGGCCATGTCCAACCCAGAATTGATGGACATGCTCCACCAAAAGAAAACCATATCCCCTCAAGCCACATGCTCTAGGGATCTAAACCTCACCACAACAATAAATAGGACATGCTGGAGGGATAGATTTCTGTCCCAGAGACTTTCCATGCTCTGGAACAAGATTCCAGTCTACATTAGGCAGAGCTCATCACTAACACTCTTCAAGAGAAACTTTGACAAGTGGATGGGAAACAGAATGTTTACCCCAGGGATCACTTCAGTGGCTCTGCTGGACAGAGGCACAGGGAACTAATCTAAGGGGGCGGCGAAAGCCAACACATTCCGGCTATGCTTATAAATGGCTTTGGGCAGACAGCCTAGTACCTACCTATGAACCTATGAACCTATATATATATATATATATATATATATATATATATATATATATATATATATATATATATATATATATATATGGATCTAGGACACTTGCTCGAAAAAGCAAGTGTCCGAATCCATATATACCGATCACAGTTTAACGAAAGTGCTATAATCGAAAAAGCGCTTCCGTTAAACTGTGGAAAAAAAAATAAAGCAAAACCACTAAGTAAATGCAGCCCCCCTGCAACCCCCAACATGGGGGGGCTGTGCCCACCACACCCCCCTACTTAAATTTTCTCACTCCAAGATCGCACTACAGTGGAGTAAAGGAATATTCCCTTACTCGCACCACAGTGCGACCGGCACACCACTCACACATACCCGAAACTGCTGCTTCGATGAACATCAATTTCGGGTATGTGTGAGCGTGAATTTGACTTTCGGTGAAAGTTAAATTCTCGCAAGTGTCCGGGTCCCATGTATATATATATATATATGGATTCCTATTACAAGAACGAAAGTTCACAACTTCGAACTTGTAATAGGAATCCTCACTTACTCGAAAGTTCACTTCCGCGAAAGTGCAATTCACCGAAAGTACCGCAGCACAGTGGAGGACATAAAAAAACCTCCACTATGGTGTGATACTCACGGACCTTAGGGTTAGGGCATGGGTTAGGGTTAGGGGATAGTAAAGCTATCCCCTTACCCTAACCCATTCCCTAACCCTAAGGTTCGTGACTATTGCACGATAGTGGAGGACATTGCTATGTCCTTCACTGCACTGCAGTCATGGACCTTAGGGTTGGGGCATGGGTCATGGTAAGGGCTATCCCCTTACCATGACCCGTGCTCTAACCCTAAGGTCCGTGAGTACTGCGTGGAAGTTCAGTACAAAGCCTGTTCGTTGTACTGAACTTCACGCAAGTGCACTTTCGATTAAGTGCACTTTCGCTGCAGTGTGCATTCCATACACTATTTCGAAGTAGTGAACCTTCGATCTAGTGTATGGAATCCATATATATATATATATATATATATATATATATATATATATATATACACACACACACACACACACACACACACACACACACACACACACACACACACACACACACACACACACATATATACATATATGTATTGTTATGGATGGTGTAGAGTGCACCCTGCAAAAACATTTTCTATAATTTTATATTGCAATTCATTTGCTGTAAGCTGGTTTGTTAGATGTTTTCCTTCACTTGTAGTAATAGTCATACTTTTTCCATTTTTGCACAGTTGCATTTTTGATTGATTGACTATATAACTGAATTGGTGTGAAGGAAGATTTTAAGACTTCAATATGTAAGGATCAAGCAGTCAACATGTACCCATTTAGGCCATAAAACTTTGGCTCCAGAAATAGGTGTTTTATTTGGTAGTGGTCAGCATGGGTGAGTGAAGGTTTCAGGCCACATTTTCTGAAGTATGATCCTGATGGCCACATTATTGTCTTATACTGTCCTGTCGATACAAACAGCTGTCAGTATTAATGCAGTTTGCTGCTACGAGATGTATGCAGTACAAGTATTTATTTGCATTTATTTGGGCTTTGTTCTACAGAAGCTGCCCAGTCATGAATAATGTGTGCATTAGCTGAGGGTTAATGTGCACATCTTCCTTAAAAATGTGCTTTGTACTATAGCTGACTGACATGGGATGCATTACAAAAGTCAGTATGTCTCTGAATTGAAGTCAGCCATTCTAAGATGCAGTTTAACCAGCAAACTCCTTACTTACTGAGTAATGCATTCATGAATCCTTCCTCTGTAGTCTTTGCAGGCATTCAAATTAAATGGTTTAATTTAGGACTGAAGACTGGAGGTCTGTTCTTAAGTAAAAACAGCCATTTCAGATGCATGAAGTTTTAATACACAAATAATAAGCTTTAGCTTACCAAGAGAATATGTTTGCCTGTGACAACTTTACGCAAAACTCAATTTTTTGAAAATAAGTTTTACTTTAAATTCTTTTAAAACTCAGTGCCATTAAAAACGTTTTTTTTTCTTTGATTACTTTCATAGAAAAAAAGATGAAAAAGACTGCAAACAAAACTATACTCTGTATAGCGTCATTTGCTTCCAAATAAATGTCACACTCAAATCAATATTTGCTACTGTAGAATTCAGTCTGAAAATAAAGCGAAGATATATCAGAACATAATGCATACAAGTATATTGAAGAGCTGTAGAAAACATTTATGAGTGACAAGTGAATCTAGGACAGAGTTTCTTGGCTTTGTTTTCAGCAGCTTACTTACACTTACATATTATACGACAGTATAATCTAGCATTACAATGATTCTAGGCTTTCAAAAAATAACAGATAGACACCTTTATAATTCCTTGGAAGCCGCGGTGGTGCAGCGGTAGTGTTTTCGCCTCACAGCAAGAGGTTCTCCCATTCGATTCTCGGCTGGAGCACCTTCTGTGTGGAGTCTGCATGTCCTCCCCGCGTTTAAGTGGCCCTCAAAAGACATGCATGAATGGGTGTGCCTTCATTGAAGGTTGGGTGTCGAGCTGGCACCTCAGCACCGTAAACATCTACTGCCAATCATTAGCGGACCGGAGTTCCGCTGTGGCGACCCCTAACCAGGAAAAGCCAAAAGAAGAACCTTTATAATTCCTTGCTGGTGGAGTCTTATCTACAAGTCAGAATTATATACCCTTTTTTGTAAAATCATGCATTTGGGAACATTTGCATACTAGTACTGTATCAGATGTTGTGTTTTAATGGGCCTACTTCAGAATATTGAAACCTCATATAAGCAAATCCCATTTCATCTTCATTTACGTGAAACCTTAAATCAGCAAAAATATTCACTGGGAAACTAACCACTCGGCCACCAGGACAAAATACACACAACAAAATGATTGAAGCCCACCAAAGTGGGGGGCTTTTCCCCCCACACCCCAAATGTGGGGGCCACACCCCCCAGCTATATATACCAACTCTGAGATTACACTATGGTGTGGAAAAGGACAAATACCTCCAGGGTGACCCAGTGGTTAGTTTCTCAGTGAACGCTTTTGGTGGTTTAAAGTTTCGCATAAGTGAGGATTTGACATTGTCATCTTGATGAAATGGGATTCGCTGATACAGGGTTTTGATATTCTCAGGTAGACCTGTTTTAATATATCATCAACATAAATGCACACATCCCCACAGCCTGTCAATTTGTCTCATGACACACTTTCCTACAAATCAGAATAATGCAAATTTGGCACTATGTTGAAAAACAAGTAATATGAAGAATATATACTTGACCAATGTACAGGGAAATCCTCATATCTCATTATAGTCCACGAGACACTCATAGAGAAGTTGATGGATGGACAGTACCTTGTCACATCATGGAGGGTCCTGTCTTTGTATCTTTTATTTGTATTATGTAACACTCTCCTTCTTGGATCTCTAGGGAGATTGAATTCCAAGTCTTTATGACCGGGGTGGAAAGATCCAGAAGTTCACACAAGCCCAGATTTCAAATAACTCTTTGGGAAAGAGTGCACCAAAAACCTAATAATTGCACTGATGTCTGTAGTAGAGGTATTCCTGAAGCAGCCCGTGAACCATTCCTCTGCTGGACTGAGCTCTGACTGCAAAACTTTCCAGTGGGCAATTAGCTGATTCTTGGGAAAAAATGACTCTGCAATCTGGAAAATGTCTGCATGACAACCATAAGGCCTTCCCTTCCTGAAAGAGTGGAGATGGAAAACGTATCCCTCTTTCTAAACTCTTGCATCTGTTGCAGGTATAATGAAATAATATTGTGACGAAGTGGAATAAATATCTGCTAGAAATGAAGGAATGTATCTACAGCTGTGAAGATTTGCATTCCAATTTCTCTGTACTTGGAAATACAGAAGTATAATTCTTAGCGGAAGCATGTCTCAGCCATCCCCATGCATCCTCCTCCTTCAGAATTCTTTCACTAGAAGCAAATTTTTCTGAAAACAGGCTCCTTGATTTATTCCTCAGCATAAGTGGATTGACGGAAAAGTCTAAGGAAGTCTTACATACTGCACTCTTGCATTTTGCTTGCAAACATCCATAAATTTATTTAGCTCTTTTAGGATCTTGAAGAGGAAAAATAAAGACTAGCAACACTAAGAAAAAAGATTATCATGCCGTAAAGAAGTTTCCATTTATTAGACATTTATTCTGTACAACAACAAAAGGCCCTGTTAAGACTACGGAAGCATACATTTCTAGGCTGAAGAACTGAGACAAATACTTTGAATTTACGGGACTGTGTGATTTGTTAGCAAGAGAAAAACAATAATTCATGGTACAACAAAGGACGAGATAAAGAGCAAGCTAATAAAATAAACAGACCTGGCCTTATCAAAAGCCGTGGAGAGAGTAAAATCTGAAAATTCATCTGGATCACTCAGACAAGAGTGCAGGTCTGACTTTTAGAAATAGTCAGAATTCATGGACAGCATATCCAAGTCAAACTAGATAAAGTTGCCATGTGATACATCTTGCCAGAAAACATTTTAAGTAACTTTGTTTAGAAGATCCTCTGAATCACCGTATCATTCAGTAGTTCAGGGAGCAGCATGGCCACCTACTACTTTTAGGCATAAGATCATGAGGATCAGAAATTGTCACCTCATCATGAACTTTCCGGAGACAGTGTGCCTTGGGGGCAAGTCCTGTACATGGTCTAGAGTGGGCTTCATATCAAACACCCTAATGATATGCTCCTCATCTGTGACTCACACTCCCAACAGATAGCAGGTACTTGTATGATGACCACGATCTAAGGCATGTGCTCTGGTGTGAGATAACCTTATCAGCCCTTTTTAACCAGGCCATGCTAACTGGTGTGGGTCTAGGAGCTGGTTCCAGGAAGAATGCCTGTAGTCCCTAGTGCTACTGATCAATGGCCAGATGACTCAAGAAGCCACAGCTGACCAAGAGCTCTAGCAGATCACTTAAACCAGGTTAGAACAAGAACCTTGGGATATTTCTCCTCCCCACCCCTGGGTGGAAGCCACACGCCAATGCCTTTACCTTCAGTTGATGCAGAGAACTGATTTGGGCTTGAACCCCTACTAGTTGAAGGTGAGATTACCACATACAGGGTCCTGACCTCAGGGAAATTCAGGTCTAGACCTGCTTTCTGTTTGTCTTTGTGGTGGTAGATTTATGTCAGGGCAGCAAGGCAACCCTCCCACCGGTGTCCATATAAAGAGCTGTCTACTGCTGCCATATTCCTGGATGGGAAGAAGGCCAACTGTTTTCCTTTCCTTTAATGGTGAATCATCTTATAAAACTGTAAAACGTGCGGTTGTTGTCAACATCATTGTGCTCCAGAAGGCAATACAGGCAGAGATTGTGTTGATCTTAGCTAGTAACTGTGATGGCCACAACAGCAGTTGTTATTCTGTTTAGGAATACAAATGCAGGACTTCACAGATGATACACAAGATTTAAGGTCTAAACTTTGGGGCTAGCAAAAAAAAAAACAAAACAGGTAAGATCTTCAGGCAAATGCTTATGTAGCCTAGTGTATTACATCATGGCATGCACTGGTCTTACATCATGGCATGCACTCTTGTTACATCATAGCATGCATTGCAATGGGACTGGATATACTTGATTGTAGGATTTTGCAGAAAAAAAGTACTGAATTCAGTTTGGAATGGAAGAAATACCCCATCAAGAGCCCAACAAGAAAGGCCCTTGATGTTTGCTCAAATACTTCTGCCTAGTTTCCTTTATCTTTCCTTTTATTTGCTGATGTAACAAGTGTTACATTGTCTGACATTATGTTTTGTTTGGTTGTATGTTTTACCCACCTCCAGCATGTTGGTCTTAAGTGAGAAATGCATTTATTATTTCAATGTATCGTTTTTGTGACCCATTGTTGGTCACCATTAGTGCAGTTTGTTTCAGAGCAATGGCTATGTAGTATTTACTTGAAATTTTATATTTTGCAAACAGTTTTCTTCATAGAACATATAGACCAATGCATTACTACACTGTGTGTATCAGTTATTGTGTTATAATATGGAGTATAATTGGAGGGTTTGACATCATGGCTAAGGTCTTTACCTCACAGACACAATGTATAGGGTTTGATTCTGACCTTGGTTTATTGGCTAGGCTTAAAATGGGCCTTCAGGGGTAGTTAGCCTAGTATTCACCGATAAATTATTCTTTAATTAATTTAAAAGATTCAGCTTCCCAAGGGAGCAAAGTATAATGTCAAATATGATCTCAGAACCCACCTATAAGGTTTCTTAACAATGTCATATGAACGGGACATCTGTCATGCTGAGTTTTCTTTCCCAAGCTATTATTTCCCTCTGGAATCCAGGTGACATAATTTGGGTATGCTGCACAGCCCACGACTAAATGAAATAATTTGGTGGTGACGGAGCACCAGAGCTTAATTTTGGAGTAGTTCCTCCCCATGTGTGCCCAGGTTCTAGTCCTAACACTATAGCGCTACCACTTCATCCATGGAGAAATAAATGAGGCCACTGACATGGAGTCAGGTATGCTGAATAGAATATTTTCTTTTGAATAAGTCCGCTCCTTAATAAATTATATTTAGGTATTATTAAAGTAGCATTTTTGCCCTAGTCAATGATTTTGTTCTGTTTCCAAGATGGTTTTGATTAGATAAAAAGTTTTTTTTTTTTGCAGTTAATTAGATCTGGCCAATTTGACTTTGGTGTGACAGTACACTTTGTTATTTTTGTATTTATTTACTTATTTGTACTTTTTTGTCAGGGTTATTCCCTCTTAGGTCAGTGACATATTTTAAAGCAAGAACTGAGGGGATTTTCATACTGAGTAGGAGAACTTTGGCCAGGGCATTTGAGAACTTATTTCATTTATTTATTTATTAGCCTTTGTTGACTGGTGAGGTCCAACTGGGCAGAGCCCATTTTCAGTGGAGGCCAGGGAGGAAAACCTCCATCACAGTACATTTATATTAACAAATGAATTTCTGACAGTTATCAGAAAAACAACTGAGAAATTTCTTATGAAAAAAACAAACATAATTACAAGACAGGTATATGCAGTAAAGTATTTACATCAACATTTATAAGTCTATACAGTTCTGGTAGCTCTAAAATCTTGCAGGAAGTAAATGGATTGATGCTGCAGAAGGGAAGCATTTCTGTATGTTCTTGCATTCAGTGCAAAAAAAAAAGGTTTGAAAGGAGTTCAATATATGTAATGAAGTTGAGTTATAAAATTATGTACGAAGGGAAGTATTGTATAGGTTTGTAAAGAGTTCAAGAGAGATATAATGAAGTAAATTATAAACTTATGTAGGTGGGGAGGGAAAATATTAGTCATGTATAGGGTAATAGTTGTAATAGCATATAAAAGAGAGCAGGGTATAGGATTAGTGATACTTAGGCTGCCTGTTTCAAATTGGTGTATCTATAAGGTTTATAACTTAGGTATACAGGGGATGCATACCAAGGGTAGAGTGATGGATGGGGGCAGTTAGAAACAGAGCAATATGAGAAGTGATGTTTAAGAGGGTTAAAAGGGTTGTACTGATTCAAGTGCAGGAGAGAGAGTTGTTGGGAGTATATTGAGTCAAGTACAGGAGGGGAAAAAATTTTTAAGCAATTAGTAGTTTGTGTTTTCACTAGAGGTCTCAGCCTGGTACTGAACATGAGCCTGACCAGGACTGGGTAAGGTAACCTGGTGATGAACATGAGCATGACCAGGATTGGGTAAGGTAACCTGGTGATGAACATGAGCATGACCAGGACTGGGTAAGGTAACCTGGTGATGAACATGAGCATGACCAGGATTGGGTAAGGTAACCTGGTGATGAACATGAGCATGACCAGGACTGGGTAAGTTAACATGGTGATGAACATGAGCATGACCACGACTGGATAAGGTAACCTGGTGATGAACATGAGCATGACCAGGACAGGGTAAGGTATCTTGGTGATGAGCTTGAGCATGACCAGGACTGGGTAAGTTAACCTGGTGATGAACATGAGCTTGACCACGACTGGATAAGGTAACCTGGTGATGAACATGAGCATGACCAGGACTGGGTAAGGTAACCTGGTGATGAACATCAGCATGACCATGACTGGATAAGGTATTGTTTGAGCTGAATTTTATAGCTTGGGAGTTTGTCAATCATTTTTACTCATGTGGGATGGTGTTCCAGAGTTTGGAGATATAACAGGAGTGTAGTAAATCCCCAGATTAATTATTTGCTTTGGTAGTGCTTAGTAGAAATGTATCACCAGAACGGAGGTTTGCTGTGGGTAGGACGATAACATGTTTTTACTGCAGGGCAGTAGGCCAGGATAATGTATCAGTTTGTATACCATAACTAGCTGAGAGTAGGTTATGTAGTTGTTAAGCTCTAGCCAGTTTTAGCTGTTTTAAGGCATGGCAGTGGTGAGTTTGGAGTGCAGTGTAGATAACAAATTTAGCTAAGTTGTTGTAACAGGAGGCTAGTTTGGATTTTAGTATGTTTCTTAGGTTTGTAAGGATAGGTGAGGCATATCAGAGGTTTGAAGCAAATAGGATGAGCTTAGGGTTTTTCTTGCTGGGTCTGTAAGGTACTGCTTTGCCCTGTAAAAGGAGCCAAGTTTCTGGTTGGTCTTTTTTATTGTTTGAAGAATATGTTGATCAAATTTAAGACTGTCATCTATTACAATGCCCAGTAATTTAATCTGTGGTAATACCTCAATTTTAGCATTATTTGCAGGTGTAACCAGGAAGGATTGTTTTTGATGACGATAATGTTTTGGGGTGAAGAGTATCAGTTTTGTTTTACTGGGGTTAAGAAGTAGGCTTGAATTATTCAGCCAGGTTTTGATTGAAGACAAGAAATTTGGGTGATTTCTTGTAGTCTAGATATTGTGGGGGCTGTACATATTACAGTCGGAACATCTCTGTATTGTACTATATTTACTTGGTCTTTGGTAGTATGAAGCTTGCTTATAAAAATATTAAAGAGAAGAGGTCTTAGTGTGCAGCCCTGAGGGGCACCTACAGTAACTGGAAAAGAGGTCCTGTTGTTATTTGACTGCATGTTACCTTCCAGATAGATAACTAAGGAACCATTTAAGGAAGGATTGAAAGAGACCTATAGAAGAGAGTTCAGTGAGTAAGTGCTGGTGCGATACAGTATCAAAAGCTTTGGATAGGTCTAGGTATATAGTTGACAGTAGATTGCAATTGTTTTTATGCTGGTTTATGGTGCTGATGAAGTGAAGGAGGTTGGTGGTTGTGCTGTGGAGGGATCTGAAACTATACTGAGTTTCTGAGAGCAGATTATTTGAATTTAAGTGATGGAAAAGCTGAACATGGGTACATTTTACAAGTATTTTTGATAAAGGAGAGGATTGCAATGGATCTGTAGTTATTAAACTCTGTAGACATGCCACCTTTGTGTAAAGGTACAATAAGGGATTTTTTTCCAGATAGAAGGAACATATTTTTCGGATATAGACTAGTTACCAATATAGCGACCAGAAAAGCTAGTGCATCTGCAGCCATTTTAAGTAGTCTGAGGGGAGATGGTCAGCAGCTAGGCTGGTTGGTTTTAGGTCATGTAGGAGTTTTTTAATGATGGCAGTTGGTACTGGGCTGAAGTCAAATAGGTGAGTATATTTAGCAGAGGATGCATGTACTGAGATGCTAATGGAAGTACTAATGTTTGTGAGGGACTATAGTCTGTATAAAATTGTTGTTAAACTGTGTGGGAATTGAATCAGCAGTATTGTTGGATGCAGGGGTGGGGGTGATAATTTGGCCTGAATGTAAATGTTTATTTATGGATGTCCAGTACAGTTTTGGGGCTGTTTGGATGTTTATTTCGGAGGATGTTATAATATGTTTGCTTCTCATGTTTACTTGGCATTTTGTCCTATTCCTTAGGTGCCTGAAAAGTTGAAATGTATGTTATGTTCTATTTTCGAACCACTCTTTCCAGGCTTTGTCATGCTGTAGTATCAATTGTTAGCCATGGTGAAGGATTGGATTTGATCACTCTGGTACATACTGAGGCAAGGTTACTGAGAATTTTTAGGAACATCTCATTGAAGTCTGTGACAGCAGAGTCTAAGGGCATAGATTTTAGTATTTTACAGTTATATTTATTAAGGATTTGATAAATGTGTGTTCACTGGTCACTTAGGCTGTCCAGAAGGCTATCAGCTGCCCTAATTTTGTTGGGTCTATTGGTAAAAATCTAGTCTAATGCTGATTGCCTACTGGTACTTTTGTCGAGTCTAGTAACTGATGTAATTAAATATGTAAAGCCGTATAGGTCTATGGAATTAAATGGGGTGTTGTTATTGATAAGCTGCTAGTCTATATTTAGGTCTCCTATTATTATTGTTTCATGTTATATATGGTGGGATATCAAGTTTAGGATATTTTACACAGTGGTAATGTTTTCACCTGCTGGGATATATATGGCTCTTAAAAAGCATTTTCTACAATTGATTCATATAAGTAGTTTTGCATTATTAAACTGTGGTATTTTTGTTTTTAATTTCTCCAAGACTTTTGGGTTTCCAATACCATGACAGGAATGCACCCCATTCCTGAATCAAGGTATGATTAAAGTTCATGAAATTAGTATTGCTTCAGACTTGGATGTTAGTCAAAAATGCTCTTGCAGCACCTGCAATGAGCTCAGAATTGACTCATTCTGTAATTCTTATAGAGTTATGTGTATCAGTAATATATCTAAATGGCTCTACTTCTACATTTCAAAGTTTCAAAACTTCAAATTTCTTATGGTCGAGACCATAGGATTGAAGTTTTGAAACTTTGAACTGTTTAAATAGAGATCACTGTACATCACTGAACAGTATATTTACTGTTTTCCTCACTGTAGTGCAATGTCGGAGTTGGTATATTTAATTAACAGGGGGGGGTGAGGGCATGCAGGGGGGTTGCCTCCCTGAAAAATATAAAAAATAAAAAGTAGGATTTTTTTTTGTTTTTATTTTTTTTTTTTAATTTACATTTTCAAAACTTTGATCTTATGGTCTCGACCATAAGAAATTTGAAGTTTTGAAACTTTGAAATTTAGAAGTAAACCCATCTAAACACGACTGTAAATTCTTTTTCATGAGATCCATTGCTTCTACTACTATTGGAACTGTCTGGGTGTCTTCCACACTGTTCTCGTTTCTGCCTGCAACTCCAGGTATTTTATGACTTTGTGACTTTCTGTATATAAGATACCGTAGTCACTGGGTGTAGCAATTTCAATGATTAATGCTGCTTTTGTCTTCTTTTTATGGACTACTATATTTGTTTTTCTCACGTCTATTTTTTGAACTATTGGTAATGGGTTATCCCACGTGATATAAACTTCATAATTTCCTATAATGTTTTGTGGCTCATGTTTCCAGTGTTTCTCATCTACTTTAATATTATAATGTTTGCACAATCCCCAGTGCAGCAGTCTTGCCACATTATTATGCCTTTCAGTATACAGTCCTCCTGCCAGTAATATATCACAACCAGTAACAACATGTGTGATTGTTTCCAATTCTGTTTTACAAAACCTACATTTGTGTATTTCTCCTACATGTTCGATGGACTTTGTAAACCAACGTGTGCATAGTCCACTATCCTGGGCCACCAATATTAACCTTTTGTCTCTTGGTTCAAATTCACCTCTTCTTAACTATTCCTTTGTTAATTCCTGATTGACATGAGGTTGTTCTTGGAGTTTTCTGTACTTGCAACTATATTTAGGCATTTTCCACATTTCATGCCTTCTTATCTGATCCTCCACCTTATATTCTTTCTTTTTGTGTTTTGGCACATCCAGTTGCTGCCTGATTTTTATCTACTTCTGGTTTGATTTCCATTCCTGCTTGACACTGATATGCTTCTGCTAAACTAAGCAGGGAAGTCATCCTAGACTTTTCTCCTCATGTTTTAAAATTTTGTGAAAATATACTAGACGCACTACCACAAAGAACTTAAGTGGTGTGTCCGGTATATTTTCACATTTCCTTGGAGTTACTTGGACCACTTTTGGTAGTGTCTTTGATTTGTGCTTTCTATTCTATGTTTTAAAACTTTCTCTATGCTTGGATCTTCTAAGGTTAGCAGATATATATGCAGTCATATGATTGCAGATCTTTATATGTAATCAATTTTGAGGAGAGCCATACCTCCTTCAGAGCGGAGAATATATAATCTTGGTATACAATGATTTTTAAAAATCGTTTGATAATAGAGAAGCATTTTTTCTTGTTTTCTTGTCCAACTGATCCAATATCTTTTGAGCCAGTCAATCACCCCAAAACTGTAAGTTAGAACAGGAAGAGCAATTTGGTTTATAGCGTGGATTTTATTTCTAGATGTCAGAGCTGTTTCCAATATTAATTTTAGTCTTCTAAAATATTCCTTCCTAAGTTTTATTCTCATTTGTTCATGTTTTATTGTTGATCGTTCATCAATACCCAGATATTTACACACTTTCTCTTGTTCATCTACTTTTATATCACATTCCTGTCCCAGGTTGATATTTTCCTGGTGCTGCAGCTTTCCTGCTTTAAAGGTTGCTTTTGCACATTTATCTAGACCAAATGACATTCTTATATCATATGAGAAAGCTATGACCACTTGCAGTTGTGCTTTCAATTCCTCATCTGATGAACTGTACAGTTTTAAATTACCCACAAAAAGAAGATGAAAAGTCTTTACACTTTGTTGCTTTCTGGGAGCCAAATTGTAGCTATGCCCTAATCTGTTAAGTAAACAGCTTAATGTGTTAAGGGAAAGACAAAGAAACAACAGCGACAAAGATTCACTCTGGAATATCCCCATTTGAATGTTTATCCCTGGAATAATACTATGTCATTTAACATGGCTTAACTGCAAAGTGGTTTGCCACTGTTTCATAGTTGCTGTAATATAATTGATCAGTGTAGGGTATCTTATATATTTGTAAGCACTTTTTATCCATGAATGTGGGATGCTGTTAATTTTTTTTGTAGTCTATCCATGCCATACTTAGATTCTTTCCCTTTTTATAGTTCTCCACTATGACTTTATTTAACAATAAACTATTCTTTGTTCCATATGACTTTCTTTTATTACCCCTTTGTTCTATTGCCATGATTGAGTTTTCTTCTAAATGACTATAAACTCTGTTGGCTTCATTTCCAGTGTATAGTTTATTAATTGTTGGAAGACAAGTTATTGTTCTATAGTTTTTAGCATATCTTGTAGGTTCTCTCATAAGGAGGAGTATAAGTTTTTCTGCTCAGGGTGTTCATATAAATAGTTCTTATTCATGGCGAAATCTTCATGTAAAGATGTTAATATTTTTAGCCAGAAGTTAGGTACTGCATCTGGGCCTCGGTTTTCCATATAGGAGCTTTTCTTAACTTTATTTCAATTTCTCTGGCTGTTACTTCATCCCATTTCATACTCTGTACATTTAAACATCTTATTCTTTCTTTAACTTCTTCTGTCCGTTCAGCATATTTGCTATATTCCACAGGATCTTCAGAGATATTTCTCCAAAATGTATCTATTTTTCCTTTGTTGGTGTTTTTTCTGTTCCCTTTGCCTTGTTCCCCAATTTTATATAAAACTTTTTGGGGTTATCAATAAATTGCTTATTTTCTTTTTTCCCTTTATATTTATCTACATATCTGCTAATTTTTTCTGCCTCAGTTGATATATTTAGGTTATTACTTGCAATACTTTACAATAGAGCCTGGTCTGTTCTGATACTGCATATTGCTTTTATCATGTCTATCTTTCTGAGCATTTTGTTGATCTGTTCCCTCTTCTATACTCTTCTAATAGTGACACTTCTTGTCTTAATTGTTTTATAGTTTTCACTATAAAATACTTCCATGATGGCATTACATTTATCTCTTTTTTTTCTTACTGCATTTTGTTTTTGTGATAAAACTTTATCTGTTATTAATTTAGCTGCACAGTAATATATCCTATTTACTTTTGTTATACTGCATGGATTTCTCTGAACAGCCTTGATTACTGTGTTGATTTGTTTTATCACACTTATAACAATTTATGTCTTAAGGACTTTCTGTAGTCTGGTTCTTTCATTGATCTTAATGGCTATCCATCTCTATTAAATCAAGCAATTCTTCCTTAGATCATTTTCTTCTAAACTAAAGGCATATTCTTTGTTCTCCATTTCCTGCAGGCATTCTGCAGAAAGTTCCAGAAAATCTTCCCGTGCCATATTCTCTTCAGCTTCATCCTGTGTTATCCATTGCTCTTCCATATTGGAAACTCATTGGCCTATCACTTCACAACAATGACTGCATCAGAGTTGCCACAGTTTCCTGTACCTTCCCTTGCTGTGCAACTCCAACTGAACTTTTGTACTGGCTTCCTACTGAAGGCTCCAAAGTATCATGATCAGATGTTTCCCACTCCACTGGTTTCTCCTTAGTTTGGGGATTCATTATTCTATTGTGCTGTGATGTTTTCAGAGAATGTTTTACACTAAATCCTTCACTTCGCAGATTATCTATAAATTCAGTTTCTATTTCTTTAACTTCTCTATTACTAATCCTCTTTTCTACTTTCCCCCTCTGTTTCTTAGTTTTTGAATTGTAACATTTTCCATATCTGGATGCCTTTGCCTATATTTCTCTTCAAATATCTTTGGTGCCACTTTTTTGTATTGATTAATTTTGCTTTCCCGTTTGCATAAATGTTATACCATATTTAAATCTCTTTTTCTTTCCCATGGCCATATTTCTTCTTCAAATGTTTGCTGCTCCTCCTGTTTCTTCTTGCTTGGAGGAATTATTGTTCCATCTTCCTGTGATATAACCTGTGTTAGTCTTTCTACACTAAATCCTTCACTTTGCAGGTATTCCATAAATTCATCTTCTATTTTTTCAACTTCTACTTTACTAATCTTCCTTTATACATTCCCCCTCTGCGACCTTATTTTTTGTATTGTGAAGGTTTCCATATTTGGGTGTCTATGTCCATATTTCTTTTTATACCTTTTAAAAATCTGTAGATTTTGTTCTTTATATTTTCATACTTTATATTTTTATACTTCCTCAGTTGTGTCTTTTTCCAAATGGCCCAAGGTTTCTTGGTCTATATAATGTTTTTCATGAATCTGTTGCATTAATAAGCACAAATTTGCATTTTGGGCTTCTTGCATAGTGGTAACAATGAATAATTTCTTTCTTATCCTCAACAGTACGCTATTATCTTTATAGCTCTTTTTTTGCCTGTCAGTTTTTTGTGTTTTTTTGTGGACTGCTACTTCCTTCTATAACAAGGGGGAACATCCTCCCCCTGGGCCTGGCCTAACCCCATTGCAGTAATGTTTATGTGCATTGAGGATTATACAGTATCATTTTTCCAGTCCTGACATCACTGTGCCTAACAGGATTGGGCAATTTTTTTCATCCTGGGACTTGTGCATACAGATATCTGTTTTATTTTTTTAACTTACTTCTGTCTATGATATCAATGTAACCTTGAAGAGATTTTGCAAAAACAAGGTCCACCTCATGAAAATACTCCCCAAGACTTCAGGATGAATTAAATTCCAGCAATACTACTCTCCTTTGCTTTCTGATTTTTATCCTCTCTCCATTTAGATCCCATATCATTTCTCCATTCAGACACCATATCATCTCTTCATCCAGACCCCATATCATCACTCCATTTGACCCCCATATCATCTCTCCATTTGAACCCCATATCATCTCTTTATTTAGACCCCATATCATCTCTCCATTCAGACCCCACATCATCTCTTCATTCGGATCCCTTATCCTCTGTCGATTCAGACCCCATATCATTTCTCCATGTGTGTATGTGGTTATGTTTAGGGAATTCTTGTAGATGATGGTAAGTTTGCCTGCCTGCTTATTTGTCCTGCTAAGCCTCATTATATTAAAATCAGGTGTATAATTTCCTTGCCATTTCCATCTCATTTCAGCCAGGTTTCTGTAGTTATGATTACGTGTAGAAAATATATGACTATAGATGCATGTGTGTTCAGGATTTTATTGCATATGCTTCTAATATTAATATTTAGGAGGACAAACCTGGAAGTTGGGGATGGGAGAGGAAAAGAGAATGGTACCTTTAATATTGCACTTTTAGGGTTTTTTTTCTGTGTGGGGCTACGGTTTGAGCAAATGTCTCTACTGATTTTTGGGGTGGAAATTTAATCACGAAAGTAGGTAGCCAAATGCATTTGTGTTTTAGTTTTATTGCATTAAGTGTGGTAACATACATAGATTTTAAAGTCTAAGAAGGTTTGCTCATACAGTGTGGGTGCAGTGTTGCTTGATAGACTTGGTAATTGTTGGTATAATCAGTGTAGTTTTCTAGGACTATTAATTATATTTATTTGTGAAGTACGGTAGTTGGTAAAGTATGCTAATATGCTGAGGAGGCACACTAGTAGGGTTTGAGTCAGAGACATTTTGTATAACACGTAAGTTAGATTTTTCTGAACATATTAGTTTGCACTGTAAAATCTTGCATGGCAAAAATAATAATAGTTACAGCAGTATAATTTTTAAAAGGACATGGTGGGTTGCAATACTTTAAGTTAATGAGTCAGAAATGCAAACTGCAGGGCAACTGTCATTGGGTTATGTTCTGAATGTTTTGATGCAGAGATAGGTTAGGAGAAGTGTAGGGTTGGAGTTGGGATATTTTAAATGTAGAGTAAGAAAGAGTGGGTAGGAAATGGGGGTAGGGTAAGATAACAGAGTGGGGCCCAACCATTGAATCAACAATGTAACAGTGTTGAGAAAAACAATCATTAAGCTTTGGCTAAGACATAAGGTCAGAAGGTTTCCAGAGATAATTTAACAACTTTATGAGATTATCAGTGTAAAATAGAAGCTGAAAAGGAGAAAAGAGAATTACAGAGAGCAGTACACAATCTCAGGAAAACTAAGTGGATGTGTGGTTAAGTATTTAGTGTATTAACTATAAGACATTGTAGTAAAGAAGAAAAGGAGGAGAGAATAGTCTGTAAATGAAATTAAAGCAAATAGTTTATCCTGTTTCAGTGGTGGAGGGGTAACAAGCTATGTATTGGCTGATGGTGCAGTGGTGCAGCAGTTTGTGTTGCCACCTGCCAGCCAGAGGTTCTCCAGTTTGATTCTTAGCCACGGTGCCTTCTGTGCAGAGTCTGCCTGCCTTCTCTGCATCATGCAGATTTTCTCCAGATGCTCTGTTTTCTTTCTAGATTACAAAGACATGCATCTGGAGTGTTTTTCCATGGGCCAACACTGAAAATTGGCTTATTCCAAGTCAGACTTTCCCAGTAAACAAATGTTAAATAAAAAAAATAAATACAAATATTTTGGATCACACAAAAATTGTTAAAGTAATTGCCCATTATTATGGGTTGTAATAAATATATACCAGTGGTATAGGTGTTGTTGGGGATTCTATGGAGCTACATCCTCTAGTACAGAGTATGCACCAATATAGCTACCTACTTCAGGTGAATCCACATGGACACAGCTGTTCCTGTAGTCAGATTCTACAAGCTATAAGTCTTAGCTTATGCTAACTTTACTGAATTATGCATACATATCTTCTTTGACTGCACACTCTCATTCATTTCAAGGATGAACTTCAGGCTTGGGTGTCAGTTGTGGACAGTGATAATTCTTATCCAGAATGTGCAGAGTATTAGCTGGGGGTGATCTGACCAGTGTCAACAGAGTAGGAGTAGATATGGTGATTTGCTCTGACTAGTGGCCAAGGGCTCCAGAAAAGGCATGCATTCAGTGTGAATTCAAAGATGGTGCCATCTTATCTTTTTTTGATAAGTACCATGGGATGAGTTGCACCCACCTGAGCTACCACCAAGTCAAGCAGATGGGACCTCAGTTTAACATGTCACCCAAAGTGTAGTACACTCAAGAGCGGATTATAAATTACCTGCCTAAAAGCTCTTTTCAGGTAAATGCAAATGTTTAACTGAAAAAAATGCACATGGCTTACACCTGAAAGAAGGAAACACAGTTTGGAAAATATGGAATAAACAAACTAAATTTAAGCCCCTACAAAATACCTGTGAAAAAACTATCATAGAGAGAGAGAAAGACGTTAATGCCAAGGATGTGTAACAGATAAGTCTCATCACAGCCCTTCAACTCCTAGCACTTCTACTGTAATGACTACAAAACCTTTCAGCACGTAACAATCATTCATATGTAACCCAAGTAGCACCCCAAGCTGACTATAAACCGACTATAACCTGAATAGTCCAAATAATGCCTTAAATTATTTATTTTCAATATTCTACTTTAAAAAATAAAATTGAAACGTATATGTACACCACTAACCCCCCATCTCACACACACACACACACACACACACACACACACACACACACACACACACACACACACACACACACACACATACACAAATGCGCCGGATTCATAGCTTTTCTTAAAATAGCAGAACCTGTTATAGCCAAATCTCTAGCCTACCTGTTCCTTTCCTGAATAGTACTTTCACACTTTAAGCATACATGCTTATCATCCTTTTTACTAAAATACATTCTGCTTTATTGCAACAATTAATGTTAAGATATGCAGAAAAATTATCTAGTCAGAAATTATTTGCTACAGCAACAGATATGGCTGTGACAAATGGGGATACTGCCAGTACAGCTATGTGGAATTTTGTAGATAATTATATGTCATTTGTGAATATCAACATGATTTATATAATATGCTTGTATTACAAATGTATTAGAACTGTATAACGTGTATATCAAACCATTGGTACAGAAGTGTGTGTTGAAAAGGTTTTTGCAAAGTGCTATTTGAAATGTAACCACAGTGTGCCTTTCTGGAATAGAACAGAAAAGTGCATGCACTATTGTAACTGTTTAAATGTCTATATTTTAACAGTGGAAACTGGAATACAGGAGGTTAACTTCAGAAAGCTGAAATCAAATTATTTTATGGCTGTGCAATAAAAGATGGTATCTTTCAGTTTTCATTGTAAGAAGGTTTCTGTATTGTCTTCAGAACTAAATAATTACTACCTCTGAAAGTATGAAGGAATGCAATTGTTTCATGACTTCCAGCATCTGCCAATGATTTGACGTCTATGTATTTTCACAGGTAGATGCTAAATACTGCCAACTTCCAGCAATGAGGGTTTCACCTTGGATAGAGTCAGATGACAAGAAATTATGTCATTCTGCAAGCTATCCAAGCTGTAATATTTGCAATATTAATTTGAGAACTCTCTGAGACAGACAGTGCATTCTGTATTCTTTATTGGACCTGACAACAAGAAGCGTTCACCACACATCTGCCTTGCTCTGTTGAAGTAAGTTACTAGGGAATGGTATACTTCTTTTAGATATAGTCAGGAATATAGTGAAGCTTAGTTTAGTTATTTTTCTTTATTTATTTGAGACTTTCTTACAATGCTATTTTAAATATTTCCTGTGAATTTGAACTCTGATGTCACTGTGAATATATATTGAGTGTTTTCTTGTTCTTTTATTTATTATTAATTCATTCACTCTAATCAAGCTCAGGAAGTTTGTACTGTAATTTCCAGTGGGTGGAGCCTACGCCTTTTGAAAGAATCAAATTATGTCATCACATTTCAAACAAATGTTCATATCTCTGGAACCCTAGGGGTTATGAAAGAAGTACAAATGGCAAACTCTTTAGCACAAACTGTTTTTATTATGGTAGTATTCTTTAGGTTCTAGGTCTTAAACTAAATTGTATAAGTCACAGTAAACATAGTAACTATTACATTTGTAATATTTTGTAAACAACTTACACTATCTCAGCAACCACTCAAGTTACACACATACTATCAGCAGCATTTTATTTGTCTATCTGAGAGTTTTCATATGAGGCTAAGGAGCTCTGTCTGTATTACTTGGTTGTTGAGATATTTAGAAAAATGTAAGAAATTATATCTATATAAATTAATATCATAAAAACAACAGTTAATATCTATTTACCTTCACAAGATGGACTGTGTGAGCTTGAAATCTTTAAAAAATGTCTACATAACATGGTTTTGGAATTATTGATGCAAATATGAACAAACAATATTTGATGCCTAGAGGTATCAGTAGGAGTTAACTGCAGATGCACCTGGAGGTGTCACTCGGATGTAATGAGTTAAATATATTTGAACCTTTCATTGTGGCTGATATATCTAGAGATATTTAAGTTTTGAGAGTACTTGCATATTTATTTGGTGACACTGTGTGGGTCACCCCTAATAGCCTTGCTCTTGGTCAAACTACTACTTGTATTAATATTAATATTACACAGTAAGATTGGACACCCTTTGTTAAGGGCCTTAAAGTAGCTGATAAGCAGTTGGTTGGTGGCAGTGATAACTACCTTATAGTCTGGGCAAATGGGGGCATAATTAGTAAACCTGTGCCAGCCTTCCCCGTGTGTGTGTGTGTGTGTATGTGTGTGTGTGTGTGTGTGTGTGTGTGTGTGTGTGTGTGTGTGTGTGTGTGTGTGTGTGTGTGTGTAAATCAAACCTCAAAGAGTGTGTGTGTCAACTACTTGGGTAGGGACATGAAGCACTGGTTGGACAGAGAGGGTGCTGAGGTCTTGGCTTGCCCACTAATCTCAGATCTCAACTCTATAGCTGTGCCAGTGGGGAGTCTTACTGGGTATCTGGAGAAAGAGGGAGAAACCTGTCCCATTCTGACTGTGGTCTCTGTGTGCTCTCAAGGGAAATTGCACTTGCTGCAGAGAGCTGCATCTGGAAATACTGTGTGTGTACTTGTCATCCTCTCAGTGCATGTCCCCCACTGGTGTTAGTGGTGAGGAATGAGGCTCCTTGATTACTGGTCCAATGGTGGGTCGTCACAATGGCCAACTAATAGAAGCTCAGCATGAATTCTGTAGTGGTTTGAGCACTATGACAGCTGTTGATTCTCCTGCAGATAATATAGATAATGTGAATAATGGAGCACTAGCAGGATGTATTTCTAGATGTGGAGCTCAGTTTTGAAAAAGGTCAATCATTTCTTGCTGGTATGTAAATTAGAAAAAGACAGTTATAGTCCAGGCATCATTTCTTAATTTTGAAGTTACCTTTCAAATAGCTCCCACCATGTTTGTTTGGATGTCTGAGTCTCAGAGATAGGGTACCTCATGTGAGAAATTGTTCAAGGTTTGTTATTCAGTTTTTTTCATTATTCTTAAATGATCTGAAGCAAGACCTTTCCCGTTTAAGCATAACAATGTAAGCAGATGTTCACTTCACGTTTGTCTTATTTGTTTCTCTTTGCCCCACAGTCTGTTGATCATCAGCCCTTCACGGACAAACAGACTATTCATACCCCATTGCTTGTTTGAGGGTCATCTAAGAGGGCTCATCATTTAGATAGCCATCAAGGATGGTTTGAGTCTTTCTTATGCTGCTCTATGTTCTGCACACGCCAGTAAAGTGCTGAGGAGGACACATACAATGGAATGAAGGGAAGGGAAGGGCAACGCCTAATTTCCATAAGAGGTATTTCCTCTCAGGCAGCTCCATCCCTCTCCTTGAATCATGAGTGGTGGTTCCCTCATCTCCAACAGGGAAATTGCATCACTCTATGTGCCCTCAAGTGCGCACATCCATTTTCACCCCTCCTGGGAGATGTGAGTAGGTCACACCCCTTTACTCTGTTACTGGAGAGAAAACAGATCTTGCCAGGGTTACTAGTCAAACACTGGTCACCCGGGTCATAGTCAGAGCTCTGTTCTCTGTGTCATGCAGGCAGTCTGCTTCTACTTAACTTTGATGCTCACTTGATAACTTACAATGCACACTAAAATCAGACTTCAGTGAACTTTTGCAGTGGATTTCCCAAAACAAGTTAACAACAAAACCCAAGAAACCAGCAGTTACAACATTTGGAACAGTAAGCAAACCAAGCAAGTGTTACTGTTATTCAATTAAAATATCCCTTAAACAATAATATCAACTTAATCTCGAACTAAAACCCTCAGAATTTTTTCCTACTTTCTGTACTGTCATTCAAAGACCATTTAGAAAGGACAGCAAGAAGGGTACACCTAAAATTAAGACAATCCTAAAAGTCCCTTATTTCTCTCACTGGTTGATAAAAAAAGTCTTAGAAAACAATACACTCTTGTCAAAACATGAATATGCTTTTCCTTTTCATAAAAAATGATGCATCAGAGTGCCAAATGGTTCCGATGGGCCCCTTGGAATCCAGAGGCAGACAATCTGATGGTGCCGTAGCTGGCACTGCTGGCATTTTCCTCCAAGCTGATACTTCACTCAGTAGACATAACTGAGCAATATATTTTACGGATATTAATAAATAGATAAATAAAACAACCATTGTAGCATAGCAGGAAAATCTTCTCTAACAATGACGTTCCTTATGGTGCAGGTAAATTTGGTACCACATGCTAACCTGACCCACCCAGCTAACCTGTCCAGCCAGCTATCCTGTGCCACCCAAAATAGTGATGCTGGTGAGCTCTCAGTAACAGAAGTATGAATTTCACCAGATGTCCTCATTAGTATAATATGGTAAGGACTCCCAGCCTGCCTTCTTGGCTTGGGAGTGAAACGTTTTATAAATCACTCACTTGTAACCATGACAGCAGACCACAATGCAACTGAGAGAGGAAGCTAAGATGTCTTCCTGAGGTGCCTGCCACTGCTGAGTCATGAAATGTAACCTGTATACATTTCTGATGATTATATATTTAGACTCCACTTGGCATTTTTGAGATGCATCTCCTAGCAGCTGATTCAGTTTCAGAACTGCCACATTGCCATGGAATGCTGTGCATTTTCGTATTCATTATGTTGCTACCAGGGAATAATACCTTAATAGCTTGATAAATGTTGCTTTTGCCCCATCAGTGACATGAGATGATGCATTAATGTAGCCAAGTGCATGAGGGTATGGATAGACAGTATATACTATATTGTATGGTCAGAGACAGTGAAGTAAACTTTATGAATACATAAAATGTGTGCATATTAATTTGTGTATGTGGGAGAACCATTATAGCACTTCATTGCTTGCCCTGGAAAAGTGACATAATTAGAGTTGAAAACATGCACAACTGTCCTTCCCCGAATCTCAAGCACAGGCACTGCTTGTACTCTCTGCTGTTGTAGCTGCTCCTGTGTGCCACTCACTAACATGAAATGGCCATTATGTGCCACTGTGAGCTGCCGTTATCCATGTTAGAGAATCAAAGTATCTCACAGAGCCATACAAAATGTAACAAGATGCACATAGACATATGCACACACTATATCTTTGAATACCCAGGCCCATCAGTTATATGGGTTACAAACCACATTAAACAAAGTTTGTAGCTGTATCCTCCTTTTAGAAATCAGAATCCAGCATCATCTGTTTCTTCAGAAAGTGTACTGGCTTTCCATGGGTGGGAGGCTAACCCTGCTACTAGCCACACAATTGTTGAAAATAATTAGCCTGCAACATTACCCTGCATTATGCTCAAAACATTACATTAAAACACCATGAAGCAACAATGATGAAGGTCTTTCACTGACCAGATCCCATCATGGACTAGCCATTAGAGAAAATGCTTTTTCAAAAATTAACCCTCCCTGCCAGCCTCTCACTTATATCAGAACTCTGAAAACCCTATAAAGGCCATAGTGTGAATGCAAATGTTTCAGAGGTAATAGTTGACAAATGTCTATTCTGCGATACCTCTTTAAAAAGGGGAAAATGTAACCACAGTTCCCGCATAAAGATGTTATCATAGTATTCTTATGTCTTGAATATTGTATTTGTGTAACTTGGCTGAGCTATTGTATTGTGAAGATGTTACCTGTATGTCACCTGGTGTGCTTGTAGAGTGACTGTACCAAGCAATCAGACTGCTTTGTTATTGTATTGTGAAGATGTTATCTGTATGTTACCTGGTGTGCTTGTAGAGTGACTGTACTGAGTGATCAGATTGCTTTGTTATTGTATCGTGAAGATGTTACCTGTATGTCACCTGGTGTGCTTGTAGAGTGACTGTACTAAGCGATCAGATTGCTTTGTTATTGTATATATGAAGATGTTATCTGTACGTTACCTAGTGTGTTTGTAGAGTGACTGTACTGAGCGATCAGATTACTTTGTTATTGTATTGTGAAGATGTTACCTGTATGTCACCTGGTGTGCTTGTAGAGTGACTGTACTGAGCGATCAGATTGCTTTGTTATTTTATATGTGAAGATGTTATCTGTATGTTACCTAGTGTGTTTGTAGAGTGACTGTACTGAGCGATCAGATTACTTTGTTATTGTATTGTGAAGATGTTATCTGTATGTTACCTGGTGTGCTTGTAGAGTGACTGTACTGAGCGATCAGATTGCTTTGTTATTGTATTGTGAAGATGTTACCTGTATGTCATCTGGTATGCTTGTAGAGTGACTGTACTGAGCGATCAGATTGCTTTGTTATTGTATTGTGAAGATGTTACCTGTATGTCACCTGGTGTGCTTGTAGAGTGACTGTACCAAGCAATCAGACTGCTTTGTTATTGTATTGTGAAGATATTATCTGTATGTTACCTGGTGTGCTTGTAGAGTGACTGTACTGAGCGATCAGATTGCTTTGTTATTGTATTGTGAAGATGTTACCTGTATGTCATCTGGTATGCTTGTAGAGTGACTGTACTGAGCAATCAGATTGCTTTGTTATTGTATTGTGAAGATGTTATCTGTATGTCACCTGGTGTGCTTGTAGAGTGTCTGTACTGAGCGATCAGATTGCTTTGTTATTGTATTGTGAAGATGTTACCTGTATGTCACCTGGTGTGCTTGTAGAGTGACTGTACTGAGCGATCAGATTGCTTTGTTATTGCATTGTGAAGATGTTACCTGTATGTCACCTGGTGTGCTTGTAGAGTGACTGTACTGAGCGATCAGATTGCTTTGTTATTGTATTGTGAAGATATTACCTGTATGTCACCTGGTGTGCTTGTAGAGTGACTGTACTGAGCGATCAGATTGCTTTGTTATTTTATATGTGAAGATGTTATCTGTATGTTACCTAGTGTGTTTGTAGAGTGACTGTACTGAGCGATCAGATTGCTTTGTTATTGTATTGTGAAGATGTTACCTGAATGTCACCTGGTGTGCTTGTAGAGTGATTGTACTGAGCGATCAGATTGCTTTGTTATACTGAGTTAGCATATTAATGGGCTTCTTTGTAAAAGTAACAAGTGAAATGTGACATCTCATTTAAAATCAAATGCCTTATGCACTATTTATGATTTTAGTTGCTCTGTAATGAGCCTGAGTCATGACAGAATAGGATTTCTGTAACAGCCTGCCCATCAGGAAATAAATACATTTAGAAGCTTCAGTATCATGCAGGCTATCAAAGAGTCATACAAGTTTTCCTCACTTTGGGGAGTGTGAAAAAAAAATGTCACTCCGAACTCAGAGAGAAGTGTACAGATAGTACACAAATTTGTGTGGCCCCATTATAGAACAAGGAAAACAGTGTACAAATGAATGCCTTGTACTTTGACTTCAAACAAAAATATAGCGCAAGTTGTGAGCAGTGCAACAATGAACGCTATGTACTGTCACTTCAGTAAAGCTTTAAGTTTGGTGGACCATCACAAGCAATTTCTTATGACCAAGAGGATGTGCCTAAAGTGATACCGACTAGATAAATAAGGAAGCGACTGAAGGGAATGTCATGAAACGTGGAAGTGAATACCAGCCATGAAATCACTGTGAGATGCAGAGTAACTGTAGGAAAACCTCAAGTGTCAATCTTTGGGTCGCATTTGTCCCTTACTTCACCATAGACATGAAATTCAATTCAAGAGTATTGCACGTAATATGTAAAAAAGGTGTAAAACTTGTTTCTCAGATTAAGTTAATCAAAGACTCTCTATATCTTCAATGGCATATACAATCAGTGTGCTTACCTCAGTAAAGTAAATGAATAAATATCCCTAGATGTGGTTTAAAAGTTATCCTAGGAAATACCCATAAATATGGAGACATCTAATATATTATGATTTACAGCATTTACTCACAAATCTTAGAGAACTTAAGGCTTAGAACCATAAGATGTACAAATAACACAAGGGAGAACAAAACAAGAATGTCAAAAAGTATGAACAGGAAGAACGCAGTTGAAGTACTAACTCTGGTAGTTGAGTGATGGAATTATGTACTTTCAGATAGCAGGATCCTTGGAAAATGTCCAAAGCACTGCATGATTTAGAAAGGGGGTGGGAACTAAATATTTGGATAGATCTTAAAGAGCAGACTTGCCTGTGGAGAATGAATGATATGTGTGTGTGTGTGTGTGTGTGTGTGTGTGTGTGTGTGTGTGTGTGTTTGTGTGTGTGTGTGTGTGTGTGTTTGTGCATGTAAATCAAATAGATGAAACTAAGCAAAATCAATGTACCAAGATAAAAACTTTTAATGAAAAGCCTTCAGGTGTACAAGCCTTCCTCAGTGCTAAAAAACAAATTCAACAACCCACATTTTATATCAATCATGAATATTCAAAAAATATCACACAGCCAATAAGAATTATAACATAGTTAATCAATTAAAAATACATTTAAAGCCACACAGCATTAAAATTTTAAAGACATAACTTTGAGTTTTAATATAGGCTTCAAAGTTATTGTCTGATTAATACCAAGGAAAGCATCAGCTTGTAGCAACAACATCCATTTATATTCCTTTATTTCAAGTTTATTGTTAATATCACCCCTTCTAATATTTTTATCATTGACCATATCAATTATCATAAAACTAAACATGTGCAAAGGACCAGCCTCAGCAATATGTTTGGCTAATGAATTGGTCATAATGTGGGTTGTTGAATTTGTATTTTAGCACCGAGGAAGGGTTGTATACCTGAAAGCTTTGCATTAAAAGTTTTTATCTTGTTACTTTGCTTTTTTTTTTCCATCTATTTGGAGCGTTGCCTCATATGAACATTGCTTTTTTTGGCTACATATATTGTGTTGTATGCATGTAAACACATGCATTTATGTATATACATATGTGTGTGTGTGTGTGTGTGTGTGTGTGTGTGTGTGTGTGTGTGTGTGTGTGTGTGTGTGTGTGTGTGTGTGTGTGTGTGTGTGTGTGTGTGTGTGTGTGTGTGTGCAACTTAAGTTTATATTTTTATTCTGATGTGTAACACTCTTTTTTCCAGTTCATGTGTTAATTTAATGATTTCTTATAAAAAAAATTACTCTAGATATGTTTCCATTACCCATGGCCACTTACAATAAAAGTGGCAATGCTCCATTTAAAATGCCTTCATTATGGGCCATGATATATTTATTCCCTTTAATAATAGTGTGGAAAAGACTTCATTTCCAAAATCCCTTACATTGTAATCACCAAAGTTTTATAAATGTATTTCAGTGATAAGCCTCTAAAACCCCCAAATAACAATGGCTTATCAATTTATTTGTCTCAACTTGTATGACCTAAAGGAAAAGGCACTTGCTTCTTGATAATCACAAACTGATGCATTTATTCCATCTGCTACCTTTTCACATCTCAGTGTCCTGGTAATAAAGATTAGTACTCTCAATCTCCTATCAGAATACAAAGCACATTTTTGTCCACTAAGCCCATAACTTTATCTCCACTTATTTTAAAAACTATTTTATTTCAGTGTGCTCTATTTCATAGATTAGTTGTGGTTTATTTTGACTTTTCTTACATTGCTCTAATATTTTAGCTTCATTGTATAGCTTTGATTACATTGTTGCAGTTTGTTTATTTTCTTTCTGTTGTTCCCTTTCTTGCTGTTTGCATTTGCGTCACTGCTGCATTTCCTTTATCAGATTACAGCTTTTGTAAATACCCTTTGTGAACAAATTGTTATTTTACTATGCTGTTTAATATACACATCAAAGGGATTCACCTGAAAACATGCTTCATTATCTTCACAGTGCAATCACATTCATTTATTTGTCTTGACTGACCAGGAAAGTCCAAACAGACAGAGCCCATTTTGAGTGGAGGCCCAGGGAGAAAGGGTCCATTATAATACTTTATCCTATGCAGACAAGAAAAAATTCTGCACCAATATGTTACCTACCAGGAGCAGCAGAGGGTATATATAGTATTTATTACTGAAAACAGTAGATTTACATGTCAGAAAATGATGCACAGACAGTATTACATATAAAATGTTGCCAGTGATGTTCTTTCAACATAACAAGGTACAGATGTGTATTCAAAAGTTGAATTGTCTTAATATGCTTTTGATAACAGTTCAATTAAATGGACACATTTAAAGGCAACACTAGGAAAATTGTTGATAAGTGCAATTGGGTAATTAACTTAAAAAATGAAACAGAGATTACTGGTATCGCCATTTAATATTTTATAGGTAGAATATTTGTAGTATTTTGTGGTTGCCAGATACTGTTATGCTGATACCTTGAAAATAAATTGAATTGTAACAAAAGTTGTTAAGTGTTTGGATTATTTCCTGCTCGGCTAAGCTCCATTGTGCCATTTTCATCTTTTAAAAATGTTTCTAGTTGATGTAGAATTTTGGAATGAAGTTGCAACGAGCCAGGGGTGGGGGGAGGGGGGGCAATGGATGCTGTCAGTCATGAGTTCATTCACAAAAAAGGCAAATTTCCTAAAGGAAACTTCCCTAATCAGCTGTAAAGGCCTGTATTACCCAAAGCTATTGTAATTTATATATATATATATATATGTGTGTGTGTGTGTGTGTGTGTGTGTGTGTGTGTGTGTGTGTGTGTGTGTGTGTGTGTGTGTGTGTGTGTGTGTGTGTGTGTGTCTCTGTCTCTCTCTCTCTCTATGTGTATATATACATATATATAGATATAGATATACATATATAGTTTAAACATTGTGTTAAGCAATAATGCTACCCTTTCTAAGTATTATCCCCCTATACAAACTGCCTTGCAACACAATATAAACTATACGGTCACTGCAAAAAAAATAAATAAATAACTAACTAAATAATAATAAAAAAAACTCTATAGCACTGACTTCTGACTAGGAGAAAAAGAAAAATATCTCTATCTCCAATAGAAAAAAATATTTACATATCTACATCCTATCTCCCCCCCACCAAAGGACCAATCACAATGCCAGTAGATTGCCAGCCACCCAGTATTACTGCTGCACAGGTTAAAACAGCACTGTCCAAGGCCAAGAATGCAGTTTCAATGGGACCTGCAAATATCCCTGGCTGTGTTCTCCATGAACTACAGAGTGAACTGGCACCTCACCTGTGTGCCCTGTTCAATCACAGCCTCACCTCAGGCTTTGTTCCTACCGAATGGCGCACTGCTACAGTCATCCCTCTCCATAAAGGGTGAGTGATTACTGACCCTGGGAACTATCGCCCCATTAGCCTGACAAGTCTGATATGCAAAGCTATGGAACGCATTATCATGGACCTAATAAACAAAGATATAGGGAACTTCAGACTCTGGATTCCACGCAGTTTGGTTTTGTGAAGGGTAGAGCATGCCTACTCAACCTGGTCGACTTCTTTGAGTCAGTCACCAGAGCTGTGGATGAAGGCAAGATGGTTCATACAGCCTACCTTGATCTGGTTAAGGCCTTTGATACCATTCTCCACTCAGGAATCCTAGGAAAAACTCACTAAGCTAGGTATCAACCCCTATATCACTAGGTGGGCTGCAAACAGGCTCACAGATAGAACCCACAGTGTGAAAGAGGCTGACTCCAAGTCAGACTGTCGACCAGCCATGAGTGGAGTTCCACAGGGTTCGGTCCTGGGTCCTATCCTGTTTGGTATCTACTTCTCTGAAGTTTAGGTCAACATGAAAGGACTCTGGCTGACAAAGTTCACAGACAATTGCAATTTGGGAGCCACAATTAACTCCCCAAGTGATGTTGGCATCCTACAGAAAGGCCTCACTGAGACCAATGACTGCTGTCAGAACCATGGCCTTAATGCCAAAAATGTGTCGTCTTCCCCATTGGGAAAAACCCAGTTCCCATGAATTACCACATTGATGGTAGTCCACTGAACACAGAAGGCATCATAAGACATCTGGCAACACAGGTTGACAGCAACCTCTCTTTTGACCACCACATTGCCACTGCGGTCAGAAAGTCCTTCTATGTGGCACATCCCATTACTAAGAGTTTTGCATCCAGGAAGAAAGAGGTCATTGTCTCCCTCTACTCTTCCCTCATTAGGCCAGTCATTAAGTACAATGCCCCATTTGGCATGTACCTCACTAGACACCTACAACAACTGGAGAGGCTGCAAAAATACCTCACAAAGAGGATCTTAGGCCTTAAACACTTGTCCTAAATGGACAGACTGAAAAAGCTCCAACTATTCTCTGTCTCATATCACCTACTTAGAGGCGATCTCTGCTTGACTTACAAAGCCATGTCTGACCCAGCTCTGTTAGAAATGCTACATCTAAAGAAATCCCAATCCGTCCGCACTACATGCTCCAGAGACCTCAACCTCATTACCACAATCAACAGAACATGCTGGAAGGAGAGGTTTATAACCCAGAGACTGCCCATGCTATGGAATAGACTTCCCATACATGTCAAGCAGAGCACCTCACTGGCCCTCTTCAACAGAAATCTTAATGAGTGGATGGGAAATAGAAGATTCACCCCGGGATCACTCCAGTGGCTCTACTTGACAGAGGCACTGGGAACTAAGGTCGGCTGGCACGATGCCAGATAATCCTATGGACTAGGCTTGTAAAGGCTCCAGGGGCATTAGCCTAGTACACACCTATGAACTTATGAACCTATCTATTCTTCTCAATCTAAAGGAAATTCTCTTCATGCTGTCCAGTTCAAAGTACATAAATTATGGTTGTCTACACCATCTCCTGTGAAAGGAATGTCTGCTTTGCTGAACCTGAAAATGCATAACAACAACAGTTTGCATTGCTATTAATTTAATCCATTATGTTCAAATGAATACCATTTAAACACAGTGCAGTTGGGGAGCTGGCTTAGTAATACACATGTATATAATATCATGGACTGGATCCAAATGCTTGGGGCACAACTGTGGAAGCTGACCACCGCATGTGGGGATCTTGTAATGATTTTATATTGTATTACTGTTATTGTTTACATCCATACGTACATACAAATATTTCAAGCAATGGCGATAATGCCCTTCCAGCCTGCAAATATACCAAAACACTTCTTCCCTTGATGAATGTCCAGGCTGTTCTTAAAAATATCTAAACTAGTGCTTGCTTTAATGTAATTTGATAGTCTGTTCTATGTATCAGATATTCTCTCAGAGAACCATTTAACAATTTTCTCTCATTCCTATAGAATCTTCTACACAGGTTGTCTGATGATTCTGTTCTACTTTTGATAACGCCAAGCATTCCCAGAGGTAGTTAAATGCCTTGTATACCTGAATAGGTTCTCCTGTTAAATATCTATAAGAGACACTGCACAAGTTCAGATATTTTAGTATTTAATAACTTAAATGTTCATATCCAAGGATGCCCTTGGTATATTTATGTCGTACTCTTTCCAGTTTACTCATGCTTGTTTTCTTAGAGTTTCCATACTGTTATTCCACACTCATTTGTTTTTAATATAAGTAATAAACATGACTTAATTTTTTTCTGATTTCATACATATTTTATAAACATTTTTGTACAACCTATAGTTCTATAACTATCATTAACCAGTTGGTTTATATGATCAGAAACATTGAAATATGCATTTACCCATATACTCATGTCATAAATGTATCTACAGTTTCAATCACTGTGTACTGTATTAAGTATACATCTTTCAGTTAATGTCACCCACATTTCATATGCTTCATTTTTGATGTATTTATCAGCATATTATTCTCCTGTGTCCAAATGGTCAACTTAATCAAGATCTTTTGCAGACATGCCAAATCTGTAACATATGTAATTAGTTTACCCATTTTCAGTCCATCTGCATACAGACTAAAGAACACCTTGGATGAAAAAAATAAATCTGAAAGATACAGTCTAAACAGGTATGAGCCTGGGATACAGCCTAGAGGGATACCCGGACTGTAACCTCGAATGTCATCTCTCCAATCGCCAATTGATGTATGATACTTGCATGTCCTATTTGTAAGCCATACAGCAATCCATCTTATCAAGAGTACATCAATACCTAGTTGTAATCCAAATCAAAATCTATTTATACCCTAGCTTCTGCTCCAATACTTTGTTTTCCTGATAATTTAATTTTGGCCTTAACTTCTTAATTCTACCTCTGCGTTCTATTAGCGCACTAGCCCCCGTCCCTTTTCCTTTCCATCTACATCATTCCTCTTCAGTCTTTCCTCTTCCTGTTTGCCTATCTCTCTCTCTTGTTTACTGCCCATTCCATTTACTATTTCCTGCCCCACCTCGCTTCTTCCTCTTTTGTTCCGTTTTCCTTCTCTACTACATGCCTTCCTCCCTGTGATTTATATATATATATATATGGGTCTACCTGAAAACGCTGAAAGTCCACAATGTCAACAACGAGAACACTGACACCGGAACATCGACAACGGAGATGATCGAAAGTTGAGAATCTGGATGCTGAGAACACCAACATGTTAAGGTAAGAGTGCAATAGGGACTGACATTAGGGTCAGGGTGTGGGTAAGGTAAGTGGTTGATAGTGACAGACGTTAGGGTAGGGTGCGGGTCAGGTAAGTGTGTGATAGTGACGGACTTTAGGTTTAGGGGCGGGTTAAGTGAGTTAGGGTTAGGGTGCGGGTAAGGTAAGTGTGCGATAGTGATGGACTTGAGGGTTAGGGGCAGATTAAGTGAGTTAGGGTTAGGGTGCAGGTAAGGTAAGTGTGCAATAGTGACAGACTTAAGGGTTAGGGGTGGATTAAGTGCGTTAGGGTTAGGGTGGGGGTAAGGTAAGTGTGCAATAGTGACAGACTTAAGGGTTATGGGTGGATTAAGTGCGTTAGGGTTAGGGTGGGGGTAAGGTAAGTGTGCGATAGTGACGGACCTTAGGGTTAGGGTTTGGGTTAAGGTTAGTGCATAGATAGTTGTGTATGTAAGGTTTAGTGTAGGTTTGTAAGGTTTTTGGTGTGCTTGTGTTGTGTGTGTGTTTTTCGGGAAAGGTATTTGTTTTGTTGATTGTCGGGATTGTGGTTTGTTGGGCATGTGAAGTTTTGTGTTTTTGAACTTTCGGTTTCTTTCGGTTTTGTCGTGTCGGTTATTTCGTTGTCGGTGTTTTGGCATGTCGGTGTTATCAGGTAGACCCATATATATATATATATATATATATATATATATATATATATATATATGTGTGTGTGTGTGTGTGTGTGTGTGTGTGTGTGTGTGCGCGCGCACGTGTGTGTGTGTGTGTACATATTGTTTATCCTAAGTTTGTTTGTGTCTTTCAGCTTTTCCCGGTTAGGGGTCACCACAGCAGAAGCTAATGATTGGCAGTAGATTTTTACGTACTGGCTTGCCGGGCCTAACGCACAACCTTCAACGAAGGAACACCCATTCATGCATGTCGCTACACAGAAGATGCTCTATCTGAGAATTGAACGGGCAATGTCTAACTGTGAGGCGACAACGCTACCGCAGCACCACCACCGCAGTGTCAATGCCTTGAATTATATGTATACTTTGGTGTGTAATCTGTATAATATTTAAACCATTCTGCCAGAATATTATTGTCTGTTCTTTGACCATGTTTAACTCTGCTGTTAGCTTAATGTCTTATCACATTTATCTCTTTTGTATAATTTTCAGGTAAATTTTTCCATAACTTCTTGTAATCTTTATGTTTTATGTTAGCTTTTTGTAAGTTTGATTATAACCTGGAGCTTTTCTCCCAGGGCCTCCACTGGAAATGGGCTTAGCTTGGCCCAGTGGACTTTCCCGGTAATCAAATGCCAATAAATAAAATAAATAAATACTGATCACTGTTTTGTGTATGACCCTATCAAATCCTGAAATTAAATCTACATAAATTAAATCGCAGCCCAATTTTTCATTCTTAGCTGTTATTATATTTTTATAGAGCCTTCTGTATTATTTTTCCACAGCATGAAAGTAAATGTCAGGGTCTGTACGACTCTGGGTTTATCCTGTTTTCCTTTTCCTAAAAGGTTTAACAAGAGCATGTCCCCAATCAAGAGGGCTCTCCCCATATTTATACAACCTAGTAAATAACATAAAATGGTACTGTAAGTTTATACTGAAGTGTTCTCAGGCCATAGTACTAATTCCAGTTTGTGCAGTGCTTTTTCAGTATAATCTTAATGGATTTTAGTATCTGAAGTTACCTGGATGCCACTAGGACAGTTTATCAACCCTTTGTGGAGCCAAACTGCTCTGCATAATATTTTGTAAATATATTTCTAATTTGTTGTGTCTGAGAATACATTTTAGAACCTGCACACAGTTTATCAATTTGTATCTCTTTACTCCTTTCACATCTTATGTATCTATAAAGTGGTTCCCTATTATGTTTAATATCTTTATAGAAATTTTCTTCAAATTTTTCTTGATCTTGTCTCGTACTATTATCATTTTAATTTAATTTGTCTGCCCATCTTGTTTATTTCAGCTTTCAAAGTAGTAGTTCAATCTCTTTTTTCTTTCTTATATTTTTGTCTCACATCTTAACCAAGTAGCTTGTTTTAATGGAAATACATAATCTAGACATTGTGAGACAAAAACAATCTGCATGTATGTTGGGGGATCCTCCAGGTGCATTGTAGGGAAATAACTGACCTTTCAGGGGTGGTGACACCCTCTCCCTTCGGTATCAGGCCATACAACACCTCTGGACCATGCATTATTTCCCTGTCATGCCCACCATGAAATGCATTATCACTTGCTTAAGTTGCATAGCTATGGCTGCATTTTCTATAAATGTTACAATCACAGCGGAGGGCTATAACAAGTGCCTTCAGAGGGGAGGAGTAGCTGATGTAAGAACATCATGACTCTGGTGTAAACATGCACAGACAAAGAATCCCCCTCCCCCTGCTTCATAATACAAAATGCCTTTCTATGGATTAAAAGTACAGCTTAGGGCAGTCAGAAAACACAATGCTGAAGAATTCTTCATGTTACTAGCAGAGTTACAGTAAGTCCAGAAACAGCTGTGCTAAATGAATACATTCCAGAAAGTGGATGAAACTAGGGTTGCCACCTTTTCAAATGCCCAAAGTGGGACATTTTTTGGTACAAACATCAGATTTTGCAGGGGAAAACATACCCAAGGCCAGTACAAAGGACATAACTTCACTTTTTTGCC